>NW_026683034.1:0-75284 GCF_027887145.1 Ammospiza caudacuta | reverse complement strand
ACCCTAACCCTAACCCTAACCCTAACCCTAACCCTAACCCTAACCCTAACCCTAACCCTAACCCTAACCCTAACCCTAACCCTAACCCTAACCCTAACCCTAACCCTAACCCTAACCCTAACCCTAACCCTAACCCTAACCCTAACCCTAACCCTAACCCTAACCCTAACCCTAACCCTAACCCTAACCCTAACCCTAACCCTAACCCTAACCCTAACCCTAACCCTAACCCTAACCCTAACCCTAACCCTAACCCTAACCCTAACCCTAACCCTAACCCTAACCCTAACCCTAACCCTAACCCTAACCCTAACCCTAACCCTAACCCTAACCCTAACCCTAACCCTAACCCTAACCCTAACCCTAACCCTAACCCTAACCCTAACCCTAACCCTAACCCTAACCCTAACCCTAACCCTAACCCTAACCCTAACCCTAACCCTAACCCTAACCCTAACCCTAACCCTAACCCTAACCCTAACCCTAACCCTAACCCTAACCCTAACCCTAACCCTAACCCTAACCCTAACCCTAACCCTAACCCTAACCCTAACCCTAACCCTAACCCTAACCCTAACCCTAACCCTAACCCTAACCCTAACCCTAACCCTAACCCTAACCCTAACCCTAACCCTAACCCTAACCCTAACCCTAACCCTAACCCTAACCCTAACCCTAACCCTAACCCTAACCCTAACCCTAACCCTAACCCTAACCCTAACCCTAACCCTAACCCTAACCCTAACCCTAACCCTAACCCTAACCCTAACCCTAACCCTAACCCTAACCCTAACCCTAACCCTAACCCTAACCCTAACCCTAACCCTAACCCTAACCCTAACCCTAACCCTAACCCTAACCCTAACCCTAACCCTAACCCTAACCCTAACCCTAACCCTAACCCTAACCCTAACCCTAACCCTAACCCTAACCCTAACCCTAACCCTAACCCTAACCCTAACCCTAACCCTAACCCTAACCCTAACCCTAACCCTAACCCTAACCCTAACCCTAACCCTAACCCTAACCCTAACCCTAACCCTAACCCTAACCCTAACCCTAACCCTAACCCTAACCCTAACCCTAACCCTAACCCTAACCCTAACCCTAACCCTAACCCTAACCCTAACCCTAACCCTAACCCTAACCCTAACCCTAACCCTAACCCTAACCCTAACCCTAACCCTAACCCTAACCCTAACCCTAACCCTAACCCTAACCCTAACCCTAACCCTAACCCTAACCCTAACCCTAACCCTAACCCTAACCCTAACCCTAACCCTAACCCTAACCCTAACCCTAACCCTAACCCTAACCCTAACCCTAACCCTAACCCTAACCCTAACCCTAACCCTAACCCTAACCCTAACCCTAACCCTAACCCTAACCCTAACCCTAACCCTAACCCTAACCCTAACCCTAACCCTAACCCTAACCCTAACCCTAACCCTAACCCTAACCCTAACCCTAACCCTAACCCTAACCCTAACCCTAACCCTAACCCTAACCCTAACCCTAACCCTAACCCTAACCCTAACCCTAACCCTAACCCTAACCCTAACCCTAACCCTAACCCTAACCCTAACCCTAACCCTAACCCTAACCCTAACCCTAACCCTAACCCTAACCCTAACCCTAACCCTAACCCTAACCCTAACCCTAACCCTAACCCTAACCCTAACCCTAACCCTAACCCTAACCCTAACCCTAACCCTAACCCTAACCCTAACCCTAACCCTAACCCTAACCCTAACCCTAACCCTAACCCTAACCCTAACCCTAACCCTAACCCTAACCCTAACCCTAACCCTAACCCTAACCCTAACCCTAACCCTAACCCTAACCCTAACCCTAACCCTAACCCTAACCCTAACCCTAACCCTAACCCTAACCCTAACCCTAACCCTAACCCTAACCCTAACCCTAACCCTAACCCTAACCCTAACCCTAACCCTAACCCTAACCCTAACCCTAACCCTAACCCTAACCCTAACCCTAACCCTAACCCTAACCCTAACCCTAACCCTAACCCTAACCCTAACCCTAACCCTAACCCTAACCCTAACCCTAACCCTAACCCTAACCCTAACCCTAACCCTAACCCTAACCCTAACCCTAACCCTAACCCTAACCCTAACCCTAACCCTAACCCTAACCCTAACCCTAACCCTAACCCTAACCCTAACCCTAACCCTAACCCTAACCCTAACCCTAACCCTAACCCTAACCCTAACCCTAACCCTAACCCTAACCCTAACCCTAACCCTAACCCTAACCCTAACCCTAACCCTAACCCTAACCCTAACCCTAACCCTAACCCTAACCCTAACCCTAACCCTAACCCTAACCCTAACCCTAACCCTAACCCTAACCCTAACCCTAACCCTAACCCTAACCCTAACCCTAACCCTAACCCTAACCCTAACCCTAACCCTAACCCTAACCCTAACCCTAACCCTAACCCTAACCCTAACCCTAACCCTAACCCTAACCCTAACCCTAACCCTAACCCTAACCCTAACCCTAACCCTAACCCTAACCCTAACCCTAACCCTAACCCTAACCCTAACCCTAACCCTAACCCTAACCCTAACCCTAACCCTAACCCTAACCCTAACCCTAACCCTAACCCTAACCCTAACCCTAACCCTAACCCTAACCCTAACCCTAACCCTAACCCTAACCCTAACCCTAACCCTAACCCTAACCCTAACCCTAACCCTAACCCTAACCCTAACCCTAACCCTAACCCTAACCCTAACCCTAACCCTAACCCTAACCCTAACCCTAACCCTAACCCTAACCCTAACCCTAACCCTAACCCTAACCCTAACCCTAACCCTAACCCTAACCCTAACCCTAACCCTAACCCTAACCCTAACCCTAACCCTAACCCTAACCCTAACCCTAACCCTAACCCTAACCCTAACCCTAACCCTAACCCTAACCCTAACCCTAACCCTAACCCTAACCCTAACCCTAACCCTAACCCTAACCCTAACCCTAACCCTAACCCTAACCCTAACCCTAACCCTAACCCTAACCCTAACCCTAACCCTAACCCTAACCCTAACCCTAACCCTAACCCTAACCCTAACCCTAACCCTAACCCTAACCCTAACCCTAACCCTAACCCTAACCCTAACCCTAACCCTAACCCTAACCCTAACCCTAACCCTAACCCTAACCCTAACCCTAACCCTAACCCTAACCCTAACCCTAACCCTAACCCTAACCCTAACCCTAACCCTAACCCTAACCCTAACCCTAACCCTAACCCTAACCCTAACCCTAACCCTAACCCTAACCCTAACCCTAACCCTAACCCTAACCCTAACCCTAACCCTAACCCTAACCCTAACCCTAACCCTAACCCTAACCCTAACCCTAACCCTAACCCTAACCCTAACCCTAACCCTAACCCTAACCCTAACCCTAACCCTAACCCTAACCCTAACCCTAACCCTAACCCTAACCCTAACCCTAACCCTAACCCTAACCCTAACCCTAACCCTAACCCTAACCCTAACCCTAACCCTAACCCTAACCCTAACCCTAACCCTAACCCTAACCCTAACCCTAACCCTAACCCTAACCCTAACCCTAACCCTAACCCTAACCCTAACCCTAACCCTAACCCTAACCCTAACCCTAACCCTAACCCTAACCCTAACCCTAACCCTAACCCTAACCCTAACCCTAACCCTAACCCTAACCCTAACCCTAACCCTAACCCTAACCCTAACCCTAACCCTAACCCTAACCCTAACCCTAACCCTAACCCTAACCCTAACCCTAACCCTAACCCTAACCCTAACCCTAACCCTAACCCTAACCCTAACCCTAACCCTAACCCTAACCCTAACCCTAACCCTAACCCTAACCCTAACCCTAACCCTAACCCTAACCCTAACCCTAACCCTAACCCTAACCCTAACCCTAACCCTAACCCTAACCCTAACCCTAACCCTAACCCTAACCCTAACCCTAACCCTAACCCTAACCCTAACCCTAACCCTAACCCTAACCCTAACCCTAACCCTAACCCTAACCCTAACCCTAACCCTAACCCTAACCCTAACCCTAACCCTAACCCTAACCCTAACCCTAACCCTAACCCTAACCCTAACCCTAACCCTAACCCTAACCCTAACCCTAACCCTAACCCTAACCCTAACCCTAACCCTAACCCTAACCCTAACCCTAACCCTAACCCTAACCCTAACCCTAACCCTAACCCTAACCCTAACCCTAACCCTAACCCTAACCCTAACCCTAACCCTAACCCTAACCCTAACCCTAACCCTAACCCTAACCCTAACCCTAACCCTAACCCTAACCCTAACCCTAACCCTAACCCTAACCCTAACCCTAACCCTAACCCTAACCCTAACCCTAACCCTAACCCTAACCCTAACCCTAACCCTAACCCTAACCCTAACCCTAACCCTAACCCTAACCCTAACCCTAACCCTAACCCTAACCCTAACCCTAACCCTAACCCTAACCCTAACCCTAACCCTAACCCTAACCCTAACCCTAACCCTAACCCTAACCCTAACCCTAACCCTAACCCTAACCCTAACCCTAACCCTAACCCTAACCCTAACCCTAACCCTAACCCTAACCCTAACCCTAACCCTAACCCTAACCCTAACCCTAACCCTAACCCTAACCCTAACCCTAACCCTAACCCTAACCCTAACCCTAACCCTAACCCTAACCCTAACCCTAACCCTAACCCTAACCCTAACCCTAACCCTAACCCTAACCCTAACCCTAACCCTAACCCTAACCCTAACCCTAACCCTAACCCTAACCCTAACCCTAACCCTAACCCTAACCCTAACCCTAACCCTAACCCTAACCCTAACCCTAACCCTAACCCTAACCCTAACCCTAACCCTAACCCTAACCCTAACCCTAACCCTAACCCTAACCCTAACCCTAACCCTAACCCTAACCCTAACCCTAACCCTAACCCTAACCCTAACCCTAACCCTAACCCTAACCCTAACCCTAACCCTAACCCTAACCCTAACCCTAACCCTAACCCTAACCCTAACCCTAACCCTAACCCTAACCCTAACCCTAACCCTAACCCTAACCCTAACCCTAACCCTAACCCTAACCCTAACCCTAACCCTAACCCTAACCCTAACCCTAACCCTAACCCTAACCCTAACCCTAACCCTAACCCTAACCCTAACCCTAACCCTAACCCTAACCCTAACCCTAACCCTAACCCTAACCCTAACCCTAACCCTAACCCTAACCCTAACCCTAACCCTAACCCTAACCCTAACCCTAACCCTAACCCTAACCCTAACCCTAACCCTAACCCTAACCCTAACCCTAACCCTAACCCTAACCCTAACCCTAACCCTAACCCTAACCCTAACCCTAACCCTAACCCTAACCCTAACCCTAACCCTAACCCTAACCCTAACCCTAACCCTAACCCTAACCCTAACCCTAACCCTAACCCTAACCCTAACCCTAACCCTAACCCTAACCCTAACCCTAACCCTAACCCTAACCCTAACCCTAACCCTAACCCTAACCCTAACCCTAACCCTAACCCTAACCCTAACCCTAACCCTAACCCTAACCCTAACCCTAACCCTAACCCTAACCCTAACCCTAACCCTAACCCTAACCCTAACCCTAACCCTAACCCTAACCCTAACCCTAACCCTAACCCTAACCCTAACCCTAACCCTAACCCTAACCCTAACCCTAACCCTAACCCTAACCCTAACCCTAACCCTAACCCTAACCCTAACCCTAACCCTAACCCTAACCCTAACCCTAACCCTAACCCTAACCCTAACCCTAACCCTAACCCTAACCCTAACCCTAACCCTAACCCTAACCCTAACCCTAACCCTAACCCTAACCCTAACCCTAACCCTAACCCTAACCCTAACCCTAACCCTAACCCTAACCCTAACCCTAACCCTAACCCTAACCCTAACCCTAACCCTAACCCTAACCCTAACCCTAACCCTAACCCTAACCCTAACCCTAACCCTAACCCTAACCCTAACCCTAACCCTAACCCTAACCCTAACCCTAACCCTAACCCTAACCCTAACCCTAACCCTAACCCTAACCCTAACCCTAACCCTAACCCTAACCCTAACCCTAACCCTAACCCTAACCCTAACCCTAACCCTAACCCTAACCCTAACCCTAACCCTAACCCTAACCCTAACCCTAACCCTAACCCTAACCCTAACCCTAACCCTAACCCTAACCCTAACCCTAACCCTAACCCTAACCCTAACCCTAACCCTAACCCTAACCCTAACCCTAACCCTAACCCTAACCCTAACCCTAACCCTAACCCTAACCCTAACCCTAACCCTAACCCTAACCCTAACCCTAACCCTAACCCTAACCCTAACCCTAACCCTAACCCTAACCCTAACCCTAACCCTAACCCTAACCCTAACCCTAACCCTAACCCTAACCCTAACCCTAACCCTAACCCTAACCCTAACCCTAACCCTAACCCTAACCCTAACCCTAACCCTAACCCTAACCCTAACCCTAACCCTAACCCTAACCCTAACCCTAACCCTAACCCTAACCCTAACCCTAACCCTAACCCTAACCCTAACCCTAACCCTAACCCTAACCCTAACCCTAACCCTAACCCTAACCCTAACCCTAACCCTAACCCTAACCCTAACCCTAACCCTAACCCTAACCCTAACCCTAACCCTAACCCTAACCCTAACCCTAACCCTAACCCTAACCCTAACCCTAACCCTAACCCTAACCCTAACCCTAACCCTAACCCTAACCCTAACCCTAACCCTAACCCTAACCCTAACCCTAACCCTAACCCTAACCCTAACCCTAACCCTAACCCTAACCCTAACCCTAACCCTAACCCTAACCCTAACCCTAACCCTAACCCTAACCCTAACCCTAACCCTAACCCTAACCCTAACCCTAACCCTAACCCTAACCCTAACCCTAACCCTAACCCTAACCCTAACCCTAACCCTAACCCTAACCCTAACCCTAACCCTAACCCTAACCCTAACCCTAACCCTAACCCTAACCCTAACCCTAACCCTAACCCTAACCCTAACCCTAACCCTAACCCTAACCCTAACCCTAACCCTAACCCTAACCCTAACCCTAACCCTAACCCTAACCCTAACCCTAACCCTAACCCTAACCCTAACCCTAACCCTAACCCTAACCCTAACCCTAACCCTAACCCTAACCCTAACCCTAACCCTAACCCTAACCCTAACCCTAACCCTAACCCTAACCCTAACCCTAACCCTAACCCTAACCCTAACCCTAACCCTAACCCTAACCCTAACCCTAACCCTAACCCTAACCCTAACCCTAACCCTAACCCTAACCCTAACCCTAACCCTAACCCTAACCCTAACCCTAACCCTAACCCTAACCCTAACCCTAACCCTAACCCTAACCCTAACCCTAACCCTAACCCTAACCCTAACCCTAACCCTAACCCTAACCCTAACCCTAACCCTAACCCTAACCCTAACCCTAACCCTAACCCTAACCCTAACCCTAACCCTAACCCTAACCCTAACCCTAACCCTAACCCTAACCCTAACCCTAACCCTAACCCTAACCCTAACCCTAACCCTAACCCTAACCCTAACCCTAACCCTAACCCTAACCCTAACCCTAACCCTAACCCTAACCCTAACCCTAACCCTAACCCTAACCCTAACCCTAACCCTAACCCTAACCCTAACCCTAACCCTAACCCTAACCCTAACCCTAACCCTAACCCTAACCCTAACCCTAACCCTAACCCTAACCCTAACCCTAACCCTAACCCTAACCCTAACCCTAACCCTAACCCTAACCCTAACCCTAACCCTAACCCTAACCCTAACCCTAACCCTAACCCTAACCCTAACCCTAACCCTAACCCTAACCCTAACCCTAACCCTAACCCTAACCCTAACCCTAACCCTAACCCTAACCCTAACCCTAACCCTAACCCTAACCCTAACCCTAACCCTAACCCTAACCCTAACCCTAACCCTAACCCTAACCCTAACCCTAACCCTAACCCTAACCCTAACCCTAACCCTAACCCTAACCCTAACCCTAACCCTAACCCTAACCCTAACCCTAACCCTAACCCTAACCCTAACCCTAACCCTAACCCTAACCCTAACCCTAACCCTAACCCTAACCCTAACCCTAACCCTAACCCTAACCCTAACCCTAACCCTAACCCTAACCCTAACCCTAACCCTAACCCTAACCCTAACCCTAACCCTAACCCTAACCCTAACCCTAACCCTAACCCTAACCCTAACCCTAACCCTAACCCTAACCCTAACCCTAACCCTAACCCTAACCCTAACCCTAACCCTAACCCTAACCCTAACCCTAACCCTAACCCTAACCCTAACCCTAACCCTAACCCTAACCCTAACCCTAACCCTAACCCTAACCCTAACCCTAACCCTAACCCTAACCCTAACCCTAACCCTAACCCTAACCCTAACCCTAACCCTAACCCTAACCCTAACCCTAACCCTAACCCTAACCCTAACCCTAACCCTAACCCTAACCCTAACCCTAACCCTAACCCTAACCCTAACCCTAACCCTAACCCTAACCCTAACCCTAACCCTAACCCTAACCCTAACCCTAACCCTAACCCTAACCCTAACCCTAACCCTAACCCTAACCCTAACCCTAACCCTAACCCTAACCCTAACCCTAACCCTAACCCTAACCCTAACCCTAACCCTAACCCTAACCCTAACCCTAACCCTAACCCTAACCCTAACCCTAACCCTAACCCTAACCCTAACCCTAACCCTAACCCTAACCCTAACCCTAACCCTAACCCTAACCCTAACCCTAACCCTAACCCTAACCCTAACCCTAACCCTAACCCTAACCCTAACCCTAACCCTAACCCTAACCCTAACCCTAACCCTAACCCTAACCCTAACCCTAACCCTAACCCTAACCCTAACCCTAACCCTAACCCTAACCCTAACCCTAACCCTAACCCTAACCCTAACCCTAACCCTAACCCTAACCCTAACCCTAACCCTAACCCTAACCCTAACCCTAACCCTAACCCTAACCCTAACCCTAACCCTAACCCTAACCCTAACCCTAACCCTAACCCTAACCCTAACCCTAACCCTAACCCTAACCCTAACCCTAACCCTAACCCTAACCCTAACCCTAACCCTAACCCTAACCCTAACCCTAACCCTAACCCTAACCCTAACCCTAACCCTAACCCTAACCCTAACCCTAACCCTAACCCTAACCCTAACCCTAACCCTAACCCTAACCCTAACCCTAACCCTAACCCTAACCCTAACCCTAACCCTAACCCTAACCCTAACCCTAACCCTAACCCTAACCCTAACCCTAACCCTAACCCTAACCCTAACCCTAACCCTAACCCTAACCCTAACCCTAACCCTAACCCTAACCCTAACCCTAACCCTAACCCTAACCCTAACCCTAACCCTAACCCTAACCCTAACCCTAACCCTAACCCTAACCCTAACCCTAACCCTAACCCTAACCCTAACCCTAACCCTAACCCTAACCCTAACCCTAACCCTAACCCTAACCCTAACCCTAACCCTAACCCTAACCCTAACCCTAACCCTAACCCTAACCCTAACCCTAACCCTAACCCTAACCCTAACCCTAACCCTAACCCTAACCCTAACCCTAACCCTAACCCTAACCCTAACCCTAACCCTAACCCTAACCCTAACCCTAACCCTAACCCTAACCCTAACCCTAACCCTAACCCTAACCCTAACCCTAACCCTAACCCTAACCCTAACCCTAACCCTAACCCTAACCCTAACCCTAACCCTAACCCTAACCCTAACCCTAACCCTAACCCTAACCCTAACCCTAACCCTAACCCTAACCCTAACCCTAACCCTAACCCTAACCCTAACCCTAACCCTAACCCTAACCCTAACCCTAACCCTAACCCTAACCCTAACCCTAACCCTAACCCTAACCCTAACCCTAACCCTAACCCTAACCCTAACCCTAACCCTAACCCTAACCCTAACCCTAACCCTAACCCTAACCCTAACCCTAACCCTAACCCTAACCCTAACCCTAACCCTAACCCTAACCCTAACCCTAACCCTAACCCTAACCCTAACCCTAGGCAGATAAATCAGCCTAAGTATAGGGATGGTGCCAAGGAAAAAGCTGTGAAAGCTGCCATGTTGTTGCACTTTTGTACTCCCCTTGGGATGCCTTTCACAGCTGCAGTGTGCCTGGACCTAAGGGCTTCCTAGTTTTAAAAATCCTAGCCCTAGGCCTAAGCCTAACAGTAACCCTGGGAAGGGAAATCAGCCTGGTGTTAGGCTTCTTGCCAAGGAAAAAGCCGTGAAAGCAGCCATGTTGTGGCACTTTTGCACTCCCTTTTGGATGCCTTTCACAGCTCCAGTGTGCCTGAAACTCAGGGCTTCCTGATTTTAAAAATCCTAGCCCTAGGCCGAACCCCAGCCCTAAGACGAGAAAGGCAAATCAGCCAGGAATTAGGCATGTCCCCAAGGAAAAAGCTGTGGAGGCAGGCATGTTGTGGTACTTTTGCACTCTTCTTGGGTAGTCCTTTGCAGCTGCTGTGTTCTTGGAACTCAGGGCTCTCTGGTTAATAGAACCCTTACCCTAGGCGTAACTCAAACTTAACCCTAGGAAGGAAAATCAGCCTATGGTTCGGGATGCTCTCATGAGAATAGCAGCAGAGGCAGCCAAGTTGCGTCACTTTTGCGCTCCCCTTGGGATGCCTTTCGCAGCTGCCGTGTGCCTGGAGCTCAGAGCATGCTGGTTTAAAAAGCTCTACACCTAGGCGTAACCCTAACCCTAACCGTAACACTGGTCATTAAAATCAGCCTGGGTTTAGGAATTATCCCAAGGGAAAAGCTGTGGAGACAGCCATGTTGTGGCACTTTTGCGCTCCCCTTGGGATGCCTTTCGCAGCTGCTGTGTGCCTGGAGCTCAGAGCTTGCTGGTTTAAAAAGCTCTACACCTAGGCCTAACCCTAACCCTAACCGTAACACTGGTCATTTAAATCAGCCTGGGTTTAGGAATTATCCCAAGGGAAAAGCTGTGGAGACAGCCATGTTGTGGCACTTTTGCGCTCCCCTTGGGATGCCTTTCACAGCTGCACTGAGCTTATAGCACAGGGCTTCCTGGTGAAAAAACCCACAACTTTAGCCCAAACTGGAGGCTTCTAAATCAGCCTTCGTTTCGGGACGTCCCCAAGGAAAAAGCTGTGGAGGCAGGCATGTTGAGGCACTTCTGCGCTCTTCTTGGGTAGTCCTTCGCAGCTGCTGTGTTCTTGGAACTCAGGGCTTTCTGGTTAAAAGAACACTAACCCTAGGCCTAACTCAAACCTTAAGCCTAGGAAGGAAAATCAGCCTATGATTCGGGATGGTCTCATGGAAATATCAGTGGAGGCAGCCAAGTTGTGTCACTTTTGCGCTCCCCTTGGGATGCCTTTAACAGCTGCAGTGTGCCTGGAGCACAGGGCTTCCTGGTTTTAAAAGTCCTAGGCCTAAGCCTAACAGTAACCCTAGGAAGGTAAATCAGCCGGGTATTAGGGTTCTTCCTAAGGAAAAAGCTGTGAAAGCAGCCATGTTGTGGCACTTCTGCGCTCCCTTTGGGATGCCTTTGGCAGATGCAGTAAGCCTGGAACTCAGGGCTTCCTGGTTAAATAATCCTAGCCCTAGGCTGAGCCCTAAACCTAACCCTAGGCAGATAAATCAGCCTAGGTATAGGGATGGTGCCAAGGAAAAAGCTGTGAAAGCTGCCATGTTGTTGCACTTTTGTACTCCCCTTGGGATGCATTTCACAGCTGCCGTGTGCCTGGAGCTCAGGGCTTCCTGGTTTAAAAAACCATGTCCCTAGCTGAGACTGGAGGCAGGTGATTCAGCCTAGGCTTAGCAATGGTGCCAATGAAAACGTGTGGAGGCAGCCATTTTCTGGCACTTTTGTGCTCCCCTTGGGATGCCTTTCGCAGCTGCCGTGTGCCTGGAGCTCAGAGCTTGCTGGTTTAAAAAGCTCTACACCTAGGCGTAACCCTAACCCTAACCGTAACACTGGTCATTTAAATCAGCCTGGGTTTAGGAATTATCCCAAGGGAAAAGCTGTGGAGTCAGCCATGTTGTGGCACTTTTGCGCTCCCCGTGGGATGCCTTTCACAGCTGCAGTGTGCTTGGAGCACAGGGCTTCCTGGTGTAAAAAACCACAACTTTAGCCCAAACTGGAGGCTTCTAAATCAGCCTTCGTTTCAGGACGTCCCCAAGGAAAAAGCTGTGGAGGCAGGCATGTTGAGGCACTTCTGTGCTCTTCTTGGGTAGTCCTTCGCAGCTGCTGTGTTCTTGGAACTCAGGGCTTTCTGGTTAAAAGAACACTAACCCTAGGCCTAACTCAAACCTTAAGCCTAGGAAGGAAAATCAGCCTATGATTCGGGATGGTCTCATGGAAATAGCAGTGGAGGCAGCCAAGTTGTGTCACTTTTGCGCTCCCCTTGGGATGCCTTTAACAGCTGTAGTGTGCCTGGAGCACAGGGCTTCCTGGTTTTAAAAGTCCTAGGCCTAAGCCTAACAGTAACCCTAGGAAGGTAAATCAGCCGGGTATTAGGGTTCTTCCTAAGGAAAAAGCTGTGAAAGCAGCCATGTTGTGGCACTTCTGCGCTCCCTTTGGGATGCCTTTGGCAGATGCAGTAAGCCTGGAACTCAGGGCTTCCTGGTTAAAAAAATCCTTGCCCTTGGCTGAGCCCTAACCCTAACCCTAGGCAGATAAATCAGCCTAGGTATAGGGATGGTGCCAAGGAAAAAGCTGTGAAAGCTGCCATGTTGTTGCACTTTTGTACTCCCCTTGGGATGCCTTTCACAGCTGCCGTGTGCCTGGAGCTCAGGGCTTCCTGGTTTAAAAAACCATGTCCCTAGCTGAGACTGGAGGCAGGTAATTCAGCCTAGGCTTAGCAATGGTGCCAATAAAAACGCGTGGAGGCAGCCATTTTCTGGCACTTTTGTGCTCCCCTTGGGATGCCTTTCGCAGCTGCCGTGTGCCTGGAGCTCAGAGCTTGCTGGTTTAAAAAGCTCTACACCTAGGCGTAACCCTAACCCTAACCGTAACACTGGTCATTTAAATCAGCCTGGGTTTAGGAATTATCCCAAGGGAAAAGCTGTGGAGACAGCCATGTTGTGGCACTTTTGCGCTCCCCTTGGGATGCCTTTCACAGCTGCAGTGAGCTTGGAGCACAGGGCTTCCTTGTTTAAAAAACCACAACTTTAGCCCAAACTGGAGGCTTCTAAATCAGCCTTCGTTTCGGGACATCCCCAAGGAAAAAGCTGTGCAGGCAGGCATGTTGAGGCACTTCTGCGCTCCTCTTGGGTAGTCCTTCGCAGCTGCTGTGTTCTTGGAACTCAGGGCTTTCTGGTTAAAAGAACACTAACCCTAGGCCTAACTCAAACCTTAAGCCTAGGAAGGAAAATCAGCCTATGATTCGGGATGGTCTCATGGAAATAGCAGTGGAGGCAGCCAAGTTGTGTCACTTTTGCGCTCCCCTTGGGATGCCTTTAACAGCTGCAGTGTGCCTGGAGCACAGGGCTTCCTGGTTTTAAAAGTCCTAGGCCTAAGCCTAACAGTAACCCTAGGAAGGTAAATCAGCCGGGTATTAGGGTTCTTCCTAAGGAAAAAGCTGTAAAAGCAGCCATGTTGTGGACCTTCTGCGCTCCCTTTGGGATGCCTTTGGCAGATGCAGTAAGCCTGGAACTCAGGGCTTCCTGGTTAAAAAAATCCTTGCCCTTGGCTGAGCCCTAACCCTAACCCTAGGCAGATAAATCAGCCTAGGTATAGGGATGGTGCCAAGGAAAAAGCTGTGAAAGCTGCCATGTTGTTGCACTTTTGTACTCCCCTTGGGATGCCTTTCACAGCTGCCAAGTGCCTGGAGCTCAGGGCTTCCTGGTTTAAAAAACCATGTCCCTAGCTCAGACTGGAGGCAGGTGATTCAGCCTAGGCTTAGCAACGGTGCCAATGAAAACGTGTGGAGGCAGCCATTTTCTGGCACTTTTGTGCTCCCCTTGGGATGCCTTTCGCAGCTGCCGTGTGCCTGGAGCTCAGAGCTTGCTGGTTTAAAAAGCTCTACACCTAGGCGTAACCCTAACCCTAACCGTAACACTGGTCATTTAAATCAGCCTGGGTTTAGGAATTATCCCAAGGGAAAAGCTGTGGAGTCAGCCATGTTGTGGCACTTTTGCGCTCCCCGTGGGATGCCTTTCACAGCTGCAGTGAGCTTGGAGCACAGGGCTTCCTGGTGTAAAAAACCACAACTTTAGCCCAAACTGGAGGCTTCTAAATCAGCCTTCGTTTCAGGACGTCCCCAAGGAAAAAGCTGTGGAGGCAGGCATGTTGAGGCACTTCTGCGCTCTTCTTGGGTAGTCCTTCGCAGCTGCTGTGTTCTTGGAACTCAGGGCTTTCTGGTTAAAAGAACACTAACCCTAGGCCTAACTCAAAACTTAAGCCTAGGAAGGAAAATCAGCCTATGATTCGGGATGGTCTCATGGAAATAGCAGTGGAGGCAGCCAAGTTGTGTCACTTTTGCGCTCCCCTTGGGATGCCTTTAACAGCTGCAGTGTGCCTGGAGCACAGGGCTTCCTGGTTTTAAAAGTCCTAGGCCTAAGCCTAACAGTAACCCTAGGAAGGTAAATCAGCCGGGTATTAGGGTTCTTCCTAAGGAAAAAGCTGTGAAAGCAGCCATGTTGTGGCACTTCTGCGCTCCCTTTGGGATGCCTTTGGCAGATGCAGTAAGCCTGGAACTCAGGGCTTCCTGCTTAAAAAAATCCTTGCCCTTGGCTGAGCCCTAACCCTAACCCTAGGCAGATAAATCAGCCTAGGTATAGGGATGGTGCCAAGGAAAAAGCTGTGAAAGCTGCCATGTTGTTGCACTTTTGTACTCCCCTTGGGATGCCTTTCACAGCTGCCAAGTGCCTGGAGCTCAGGGCTTCCTGGTTTAAAAAACCATGTCCCTAGCTGAGACAGGAGGCAGGTGATTCAGCCTAGGCTTAGCAATGGTGCCAATGAAAACGTGTGGAGGCAGCCATTTTCTGGCACTTTTGTGCTCCCCTTGGGATGCCTTTCGCAGCTGCCGTGTGCCTGGAGCTCAGAGCTTGCTGGTTTAAAAAGCTCTACACCTAGGCGTAACCCTAACCCTAACTGTAACACTGGTCATTTAAATCAGCCTGGGTTTAGGAATTATCCCAAGGGAAAAGCTGTGGAGACAGCCATGTTGTGGCAGTTTTGCGCTCCCCTTGGGATGCCTTTCACAGCTGCAGTGTGCTTGGAGCACAGGGCTTCCTGGTGTAAAAACCCACAACTTTAGCCCAAACTGGAGGCTTCTAAATCAGCCTTCGTTTCGGGACATCCCCAAGGAAAAAGCTGTGCAGGCAGGCATGTTGAGGCACTTCTGCGCTCCTCTTGGGTAGTCCTTCGCAGCTGCTGTGTTCTTGGAACTCAGGGCTTTCTGGTTAAAAGAACACTAACCCTAGGCCTAACTCAAACCTTAAGCCTAGGAAGGAAAATCAGCCTATGATTCGGGATGGTCTCATGGAAATAGCAGTGGAGGCAGCCAAGTTGTGTCACTTTTGCGCTCCCCTTGGGATGCCTTTAACAGCTGCAGTGTGCCTGGAGCACAGGGCTTCCTGGTTTTAAAAGTCCTAGGCCTAAGCCTAACAGTAACCCTAGGAAGGTAAATCAGCCGGGTATTAGGGTTCTTCCTAAGGAAAAAGCTGTAAAAGCAGCCATGTTGTGGACCTTCTGCGCTCCCTTTGGGATGCCTTTGGCAGATGCAGTAAGCCTGGAACTCAGGGCTTCCTGGTTAAAAAAATCCTTGCCCTTGGCTGAGCCCTAACCCTAACCCTAGGCAGATAAATCAGCCTAGGTATAGGGATGGTGCCAAGGAAAAAGCTGTGAAAGCTGCCATGTTGTTGCACTTTTGTACTCCCCTTGGGATGCCTTTCACAGCTGCCAAGTGCCTGGAGCTCAGGGCTTCCTGGTTTAAAAAAACATGTCCCTAGCTGAGACTGGAGGCAGGTGATTCAGCCTAGGCTTAGCAACGGTGCCAATGAAAACGTGTGGAGGCAGCCATTTTCTGGCACTTTTGTGCTCCCCTTGGGATGCCTTTCGCAGCTGCCGTGTGCCTGGAGCTCAGAGCTTGCTGGTTTAAAAAGCTCTACACCTAGGCGTAACCCTAACCCTAACCGTAACACTGGTCATTTAAATCAGCCTGGGTTTAGGAATTATCCCAAGGGAAAAGCTGTGGAGTCAGCCATGTTGTGGCACTTTTGCGCTCCCCGTGGGATGCCTTTCACAGCTGCAGTGTGCTTGGAGCACAGGGCTTCCTGGTGTAAAAAACCACAACTTTAGCCCAAACTGGAGGCTTCTAAATCAGCCTTCGTTTCAGGACGTCCCCAAGGAAAAAGCTGTGGAGGCAGGCATGTTGAGGCACTTCTGCGCTCTTCTTGGGTAGTCCTTCGCAGCTGCTGTGTTCTTGGAACTCAGGGCTTTCTGGTTAAAAGAACACTAACCCTAGGCCTAACTCAAACCTTAAGCCTAGGAAGGAAAATCAGCCTATGATTCGGGATGGTCTCATGGAAATAGCAGTGGAGGCAGCCAAGTTGTGTCACTTTTGCGCTCCCCTTGGGATGCCTTTAACAGCTGCAGTGTGCCTGGAGCACAGGGCTTCCTGGTTTTAAAAGTCCTAGGCCTAAGCCTAACAGTAACCCTAGGAAGGTAAATCAGCCGGGTATTAGGGTTCTTCCTAAGGAAAAAGCTGTGAAAGCAGCCATGTTGTGGCACTTCTGCGCTCCCTTTGGGATGCCTTTGGCAGATGCAGTAAGCCTGGAACTCAGGGCTTCCTGCTTAAAAAAATCCTTGCCCTTGGCTGAGCCCTAACCCTAACCCTAGGCAGATAAATCAGCCTAGGTATAGGGATGGTGCCAAGGAAAAAGCTGTGAAAGCTGCCATGTTGTTGCACTTTTGTACTCCCCTTGGGATGCCTTTCACAGCTGCCAAGTGCCTGGAGCTCAGGGCTTCCTGGTTTAAAAAACCATGTCCCTAGCTGAGACAGGAGGCAGGTGATTCAGCCTAGGCTTAGCAATGGTGCCAATGAAAACGTGTGGAGGCAGCCATTTTCTGGCACTTTTGTGCTCCCCTTGGGATGCCTTTCGCAGCTGCCGTGTGCCTGGAGCTCAGAGCTTGCTGGTTTAAAAAGCTCTACACCTAGGCGTAACCCTAACCCTAACTGTAACACTGGTCATTTAAATCAGCCTGGGTTTAGGAATTATCCCAAGGGAAAAGCTGTGGAGACAGCCATGTTGTGGCAGTTTTGCGCTCCCCTTGGGATGCCTTTCACAGCTGCAGTGTGCTTGGAGCACAGGGCTTCCTGGTTTTAAAAGTCCTAGGCCTAGGCCTAACAGTAACCCTAGGAAGGTAAATCAGCCGGGTATTAGGGTTCTTCCTAAGGAAAAAGCTGTGAAAGCAGCAATGTTGTGGCACTTTCGCGCTCCCCTTGGGATGCCTTTCACAGCTGCAGTGTGCTTGGAGCACAGGGCTTCCTTGTTTAAAAAACCACAACTTTAGCCCAAACTGGAGGCTTCTAAATCAGCCTTCGTTTCGGGACATCCCCAAGGAAAAAGCTGTGCAGGCAGGCATGTTGAGGCACTTCTGCGCTCTTCTTGGGTAGTCCTTCGCAGCTGCTGTGTTCTTGGAACTCAGGGCTTTCTGGTTAAAAGAACACTAACCCTAGGCCTAACTCAAACCTTAAGCCTAGGAAGGAAAATCAGCCTATGATTCGGGATGGTCTCATGGAAATAGCAGTGGAGGCAGCCAAGTTGTGTCACTTTTGCGCTCCCCTTGGGATGCCTTTAACAGCTGCAGTGTGCCTGGAGCACAGGGCTTCCTGGTTTTAAAAGTCCTAGGCCTAAGCCTAACAGTAACCCTAGGAAGGTAAATCAGCCGGGTATTAGGGTTCTTCCTAAGGAAAAAGCTGTAAAAGCAGCCATGTTGTGGACCTTCTGCGCTCCCTTTGGGATGCCTTTGGCAGATGCAGTAAGCCTGGAACTCAGGGCTTCCTGGTTAAAAAAATCCTTGCCCTTGGCTGAGCCCTAAGCCTAACCCTAGGCAGATAAATCAGCCTAGGTATAGGGATGGTGCCAAGGAAAAAGCTGTGAAAGCTGCCATGTTGTTGCACTTTTGTACTCCCCTTGGGATGCCTTAAACAGCTGCCAAGTGCCTGGAGCTCAGGGCTTCCTGGTTTAAGAAACCATGTCCCTAGATCAGACTGGAGGCAGGTAATTCAGCCTAGGCTTAGCAACGGTGCCAATGAAAACGTGTGGAGGCAGCCATTTTCTGGCACTTTTGTGCTCCCCTTGGGATGCCTTTCGCAGCTGCCGTGTGCCTGGAGCTCAGAGCTTGATGGTTTAAAAAGCTCTACACCTAGGCGTAACCCTAACCCTAACCGTAACACTGGTCATTTAAATCAGCCTGGGTTTAGGAATTATCCCAAGGGAAAAGCTGTGGAGTCAGCCATGTTGTGGCACTTTTGCGCTCCCCGTGGGATGCCTTTCACAGCTGCAGTGAGCTTGGAGCACAGGGGTTCCTGGTGTAAAAAACCACAACTTTAGCCCAAACTGGAGGCTTCTAAATCAGCCTTCGTTTCAGGACGTCCCCAAGGAAAAAGCTGTGGAGGCAGGCATGTTGAGGCACTTCTGCGCTCTTCTTGGGTAGTCCTTCGCAGCTGCTGTGTTCTTGGAACTCAGGGCTTTCTGGTTAAAAGAACACTAACCCTAGGCCTAACTCAAACCTTAAGCCTAGGAAGGAAAATCAGCCTATGATTCGGGATGGTCTCATGGAAATAGCAGTGGAGGCAGCCAAGTTGTGTCACTTTTGCGCTCCCCTTGGGATGCCTTTCACAGCTGCAGTGTGCCTGGAGCACAGGGCTTCCTGGTTTTAAAAGTCCTAGGCCTAAGCCTAACAGTAACCCTAGGAAGGTAAATCAGCCGGGTATTAGGGTTCTTCCTAAGGAAAAAGCTGTGAAAGCAGCCATGTTGTGGCACTTCACCGCTCCCTTTGGGATGCCTTTGGCAGATGCAGTAAGCCTGGAACTCAGGGCTTCCTGGTTAAAAAATCCTTGCACTTGGCTGAGCCCTAACCCTAACCCTAGGCAGATAAATCAGCCTAGGTATAGGGATGGTGCCAAGGAAAAAGCTGTGAAAGCTGCCATGTTGTTGCACTTTTGTACTCCCCTTGGGATGCCTTTCACAGCTGCCGTGTGCCTGGAGCTCAGGGCTTCCTGGTTTAAAAAACCATGTCCCTAGCTGAGACTGGAGGCAGGTGATTCAGCCTAGGCTTAGCAATGGTGCCAATGAAAACGTGTGGAGGCAGCCATTTTCTGGCACTTTTGTGCTCCCCTTGGGATGCCTTTCGCAGCTGCCGTGTGCCTGGAGCTCAGAGCTTGCTGGTTTAAAAAGCTCTACACCTAGGCCTAACCCTAACCCTAACCGTAACACTGGTCATTTAAATCAGCCTGGGTTTAGGAATTATCCCAAGGGAAAAGCTGTGGAGTCAGCCATGTTGTGGCACTTTTGCGCTCCCCGTGGGATGCCTTTCACAGCTGCAGTGTGCTTGGAGCACAGGGCTTCCTGGTGTAAAAAACCACAACTTTAGCCCAAACTGGAGGCTTCTAAATCAGCCTTCGTTTCGGGACGTCCCCAAGGAAAAAGCTGTGGAGGCAGGCATGTTGAGGCACTTCTGCGCTCTTCTTGGGTAGTCCTTCGCAGTTGCTGTGTTCTTGGAACTCAGGGCTTTCTGGTTAAAAGAACACTAACCCTAGGCCTAACTCAAACCTTAAGCCTAGGAAGGAAAATCAGCCTATGATTCGGGATGGTCTCATGGAAATAGCAGTGGAGGCAGCCAAGTTGTGTCACTTTTGCGCTCCCCTTGGGATGCCTTTCACAGCTGCAGTGTGCCTGGAGCACAGGGCTTCCTGGTTTTAAAAGTCCTAGGCCTAAGCCTAACAGTAACCCTAGGAAGGTAAATCAGCCGGGTATTAGGGTTCTTCCTAAGGAAAAAGCTGTGAAAGCAGCCATGTTGTGGCACTTCACCGCTCCCTTTGGGATGCCTTTGGCAGATGCAGTAAGCCTGGAACTCAGGGCTTCCTGGTTAAAAAAATCCTTGCCCTTGGCTGAGCCCTAACCCTAACCCTAGGCAGATAAATCAGCCTAGGTATAGGGATGGTGCCAAGGAAAAAGCTGTGAAAGCTGCCATGTTGTTGCACTTTTGTACTCCCCTTGGGATGCCTTTCACAGCTGCCGTGTGCCTGGAGCTCAGGGCTTCCTGGTTTAAAAAACCATGTCCCTAGCTGAGACTGGAGGCAGGTAATTCAGCCTAGGCTTAGCAATGGTGCCAATAAAAACGTGTGGAGGCAGCCATTTTCTGGCACTTTTGTGCTCCCCTTGGGATGCCTTTCGCAGCTGCCGTGTGCCTGGAGCTCAGAGCTTGCTGGTTTAAAAAGCTCTACACCTAGGCCTAACCCTAACCCTAACCGTAACACTGGTCATTTAAATCAGCCTGGGTTTAGGAATTATCCCAAGGGAAAAGCTGTGGAGACAGCCATGTTGTGGCACTTTTGCGCTCCCCTTGGGATGCCTTTCACAGCTGCAGTGAGCTTGGAGCACAGGGCTTCCTGGTGTAAAAAACCACAACTTTAGCCCAAACTGGAGGCTTCTAAATCAGCCTTCGTTTCGGGACGTCCCCAAGGAAAAAGCTGTGGAGGCAGGCATGTTGAGGCACTTCTGCGCTCTTCTTGGGTAGTCCTTCGCAGCTGCTGTGTTCTTGGAACTCAGGGCTTTCTGGTTAAAAGAACACTAACCCTAGGCCTAACTCAAACCTTAAGCCTAGGAAGGAAAATCAGCCTATGATTCGGGATGGTCTCATGGAAATAGCAGTGGAGGCAGCCAAGTTGTGTCACTTTTGCGCTCCCCTTGGGATGCCTTTAACAGCTGTAGTGTGCCTGGAGCACAGGGCTTCCTGGTTTTAAAAGTCCTAGGCCTAAGCCTAACAGTAACCCTAGGAAGGTAAATCAGCCGGGTATTAGGGTTCTTCCTAAGGAAAAAGCTGTGAAAGCAGCCATGTTGTGGCACTTCTGCGCTCCCTTTGGGATGCCTTTGGCAGATGCAGTAAGCCTGGAACTCAGGGCTTCCTGGTTAAAAAAATCCTTGCCCTTGGCTGAGCCCTAACCCTAACCCTAGGCAGATAAATCAGCCTAGGTATAGGGATGGTGCCAAGGAAAAAGCTGTGAAAGCTGCCATGTTGTTGCACTTTTGTACTCCCCTTGGGATGCCTTTCACAGCTGCCGTGTGCCTGGAGCTCAGGGCTTCCTGGTTTAAAAAACCATGTCCCTAGCTGAGACTGGAGGCAGGTAATTCAGCCTAGGCTTAGCAATGGTGCCAATAAAAACGCGTGGAGGCAGCCATTTTCTGGCACTTTTGTGCTCCCCTTGGGATGCCTTTCGCAGCTGCCGTGTGCCTGGAGCTCAGAGCTTGCTGGTTTAAAAAGCTCTACACCTAGGCCTAACCCTAACCCTAACCGTAACACTGGTCATTTAAATCAGCCTGGGTTTAGGAATTATCCCAAGGGAAAAGCTGTGGAGACAGCCATGTTGTGGCACTTTTGCGCTCCCCTTGGGATGCCTTTCACAGCTGCAGTGAGCTTGGAGCACAGGGCTTCCTGGTGTAAAAACCCACAACTTTAGCCCAAACTGGAGGCTTCTAAATCAGCCTTCGTTTCGGGACATCCCCAAGGAAAAAGCTGTGCAGGCAGGCATGTTGAGGCACTTCTGCGCTCCTCTTGGGTAGTCCTTCGCAGCTGCTGTGTTCTTGGAACTCAGGGCTTTCTGGTTAAAAGAACACTAACCCTAGGCCTAACTCAAACCTTAAGCCTAGGAAGGAAAATCAGCCTATGATTCGGGATGGTCTCATGGAAATAGCAGTGGAGGCAGCCAAGTTGTGTCACTTTTGCGCTCCCCTTGGGATGCCTTTAACAGCTGCAGTGTGCCTGGAGCACAGGGCTTCCTGGTTTTAAAAGTCCTAGGCCTAAGCCTAACAGTAACCCTAGGAAGGTAAATCAGCCGGGTATTAGGGTTCTTCCTAAGGAAAAAGCTGTGAAAGCAGCCATGTTGTGGCACTTCTGCGCTCCCTTTGGGATGCCTTTGGCAGATGCAGTAAGCCTGGAACTCAGGGCTTCCTGCTTAAAAAAATCCTTGCCCTTGGCTGAGCCCTAAGCCTAACCCTAGGCAGATAAATCAGCCTAGGTATAGGGATGGTGCCAAGGAAAAAGCTGTGAAAGCTGCCATGTTGTTGCACTTTTGTACTCCCCTTGGGATGCCTTTCACAGCTGCCAAGTGCCTGGAGCTCAGGGCTTCCTGGTTTAAAAAACCATGTCCCTAGCTGAGACAGGAGGCAGGTGATTCAGCCTAGGCTTAGCAATGGTGCCAATGAAAACGTGTGGAGGCAGCCATTTTCTGGCACTTTTGTGCTCCCCTTGGGATGCCTTTCGCAGCTGCCGTGTGCCTGGAGCTCAGAGCTTGCTGGTTTAAAAAGCTCTACACCTAGGCGTAACCCTAACCCTAACTGTAACACTGGTCATTTAAATCAGCCTGGGTTTAGGAATTATCCCAAGGGAAAAGCTGTGGAGACAGCCATGTTGTGGCAGTTTTGCGCTCCCCTTGGGATGCCTTTCACAGCTGCAGTGTGCTTGGAGCACAGGGCTTACTGGTTTTAAAAGTCCTAGGCCTAGGCCTAACAGTAACCCTAGGAAGGTAAATCAGCCGGGTATTAGGGTTCTTCCTAAGGAAAAAGCTGTGAAAGCAGCAATGTTGTGGCACTTTCGCGCTCCCCTTGGGATGCCTTTCACAGCTGCAGTGTGCTTGGAGCACAGGGCTTCCTTGTTTAAAAAACCACAACTTTAGCCCAAACTGGAGGCTTCTAAATCAGCCTTCGTTTCGGGACATCCCCAAGGAAAAAGCTGTGCAGGCAGGCATGTTGAGGCACTTCTGCGCTCTTCTTGGGTAGTCCTTCGCAGCTGCTGTGTTCTTGGAACTCAGGGCTTTCTGGTTAAAAGAACACTAACCCTAGGCCTAACTCAAACCTTAAGCCTAGGAAGGAAAATCAGCCTATGATTCGGGATGGTCTCATGGAAATAGCAGTGGAGGCAGCCAAGTTGTGTCACTTTTGCGCTCCCCTTGGGATGCCTTTAACAGCTGCAGTGTGCCTGGAGCACAGGGCTTCCTGGTTTTAAAAGTCCTAGGCCTAAGCCTAACAGTAACCCTAGGAAGGTAAATCAGCCGGGTATTAGGGTTCTTCCTAAGGAAAAAGCTGTAAAAGCAGCCATGTTGTGGACCTTCTGCGCTCCCTTTGGGATGCCTTTGGCAGATGCAGTAAGCCTGGAACTCAGGGCTTCCTGGTTAAAAAAATCCTTGCCCTTGGCTGAGCCCTAAGCCTAACCCTAGGCAGATAAATCAGCCTAGGTATAGGGATGGTGCCAAGGAAAAAGCTGTGAAAGCTGCCATGTTGTTGCACTTTTGTACTCCCCTTGAGATGCCTTAAACAGCTGCCAAGTGCCTGGAGCTCAGGGCTTCCTGGTTTAAGAAACCATGTCCCTAGATCAGACTGGAGGCAGGTAATTCAGCCTAGGCTTAGCAACGGTGCCAATGAAAACGTGTGGAGGCAGCCATTTTCTGGCACTTTTGTGCTCCCCTTGGGATGCCTTTCGCAGCTGCCGTGTGCCTGGAGCTCAGAGCTTGATGGTTTAAAAAGCTCTACACCTAGGCGTAACCCTAACCCTAACCGTAACACTGGTCATTTAAATCAGCCTGGGTTTAGGAATTATCCCAAGGGAAAAGCTGTGGAGTCAGCCATGTTGTGGCACTTTTGCGCTCCCCGTGGGATGCCTTTCACAGCTGCAGTGAGCTTGGAGCACAGGGGTTCCTGGTGTAAAAAACCACAACTTTAGCCCAAACTGGAGGCTTCTAAATCAGCCTTCGTTTCAGGACGTCCCCAAGGAAAAAGCTGTGGAGGCAGGCATGTTGAGGCACTTCTGCGCTCTTCTTGGGTAGTCCTTCGCAGCTGCTGTGTTCTTGGAACTCAGGGCTTTCTGGTTAAAAGAACACTAACCCTAGGCCTAACTCAAACCTTAAGCCTAGGAAGGAAAATCAGCCTATGATTCGGGATGGTCTCATGGAAATAGCAGTGGAGGCAGCCAAGTTGTGTCACTTTTGCGCTCCCCTTGGGATGCCTTTCACAGCTGCAGTGTGCCTGGAGCACAGGGCTTCCTGGTTTTAAAAGTCCTAGGCCTAAGCCTAACAGTAACCCTAGGAAGGTAAATCAGCCGGGTATTAGGGTTCTTCCTAAGGAAAAAGCTGTGAAAGCAGCCATGTTGTGGCACTTCACCGCTCCCTTTGGGATGCCTTTGGCAGATGCAGTAAGCCTGGAACTCAGGGCTTCCTGGTTAAAAAAATCCTTGCCCTTGGCTGAGCCCTAACCCTAACCCTAGGCAGATAAATCAGCCTAGGTATAGGGATGGTGCCAAGGAAAAAGCTGTGAAAGCTGCCATGTTGTTGCACTTTTGTACTCCCCTTGGGATGCCTTTCACAGCTGCCGTGTGCCTGGAGCTCAGGGCTTCCTGGTTTAAAAAACCATGTCCCTAGCTGAGACTGGAGGCAGGTAATTCAGCCTAGGCTTAGCAATGGTGCCAATAAAAACGTGTGGAGGCAGCCATTTTCTGGCACTTTTGTGCTCCCCTTGGGATGCCTTTCGCAGCTGCCGTGTGCCTGGAGCTCAGAGCTTGCTGGTTTAAAAAGCTCTACACCTAGGCCTAACCCTAACCCTAACCGTAACACTGGTCATTTAAATCAGCCTGGGTTTAGGAATTATCCCAAGGGAAAAGCTGTGGAGACAGCCATGTTGTGGCACTTTTGCGCTCCCCTTGGGATGCCTTTCACAGCTGCAGTGAGCTTGGAGCACAGGGCTTCCTGGTGTAAAAAACCACAACTTTAGCCCAAACTGGAGGCTTCTAAATCAGCCTTCGTTTCGGGACGTCCCCAAGGAAAAAGCTGTGGAGGCAGGCATGTTGAGGCACTTCTGCGCTCTTCTTGGGTAGTCCTTCGCAGCTGCTGTGTTCTTGGAACTCAGGGCTTTCTGGTTAAAAGAACACTAACCCTAGGCCTAACTCAAACCTTAAGCCTAGGAAGGAAAATCAGCCTATGATTCGGGATGGTCTCATGGAAATAGCAGTGGAGGCAGCCAAGTTGTGTCACTTTTGCGCTCCCCTTGGGATGCCTTTAACAGCTGTAGTGTGCCTGGAGCACAGGGCTTCCTGGTTTTAAAAGTCCTAGGCCTAAGCCTAACAGTAACCCTAGGAAGGTAAATCAGCCGGGTATTAGGGTTCTTCCTAAGGAAAAAGCTGTGAAAGCAGCCATGTTGTGGCACTTCTGCGCTCCCTTTGGGATGCCTTTGGCAGATGCAGTAAGCCTGGAACTCAGGGCTTCCTGCTTAAAAAAATCCTTGCCCTTGGCTGAGCCCTAACCCTAACCCTAGGCAGATAAATCAGCCTAGGTATAGGGATGGTGCCAAGGAAAAAGCTGTGAAAGCTGCCATGTTGTTGCACTTTTGTACTCCCCTTGGGATGCCTTTCACAGCTGCCGTGTGCCTGGAGCTCAGGGCTTCCTGGTTTAAAAAACCATGTCCCTAGCTGAGACTGGAGGCAGGTAATTCAGCCTAGGCTTAGCAATGGTGCCAATAAAAACGCGTGGAGGCAGCCATTTTCTGGCACTTTTGTGCTCCCCTTGGGATGCCTTTCGCAGCTGCCGTGTGCCTGGAGCTCAGAGCTTGCTGGTTTAAAAAGCTCTACACCTAGGCCTAACCCTAACCCTAACCGTAACACTGGTCATTTAAATCAGCCTGGGTTTAGGAATTATCCCAAGGGAAAAGCTGTGGAGACAGCCATGTTGTGGCACTTTTGCGCTCCCCTTGGGATGCCTTTCACAGCTGCAGTGAGCTTGGAGCACAGGGCTTCCTGGTGTAAAAACCCACAACTTTAGCCCAAACTGGAGGCTTCTAAATCAGCCTTCGTTTCGGGACATCCCCAAGGAAAAAGCTGTGCAGGCAGGCATGTTGAGGCACTTCTGCGCTCCTCTTGGGTAGTCCTTCGCAGCTGCTGTGTTCTTGGAACTCAGGGCTTTCTGGTTAAAAGAACACTAACCCTAGGCCTAACTCAAACCTTAAGCCTAGGAAGGAAAATCAGCCTATGATTCGGGATGGTCTCATGGAAATAGCAGTGGAGGCAGCCAAGTTGTGTCACTTTTGCGCTCCCCTTGGGATGCCTTTAACAGCTGCAGTGTGCCTGGAGCACAGGGCTTCCTGGTTTTAAAAGTCCTAGGCCTAAGCCTAACAGTAACCCTAGGAAGGTAAATCAGCCGGGTATTAGGGTTCTTCCTAAGGAAAAAGCTGTGAAAGCAGCCATGTTGTGGCACTTCTGCGCTCCCTTTGGGATGCCTTTGGCAGATGCAGTAAGCCTGGAACTCAGGGCTTCCTGCTTAAAAAAATCCTTGCCCTTGGCTGAGCCCTAACCCTAACCCTAGGCAGATAAATCAGCCTAGGTATAGGGATGGTGCCAAGGAAAAAGCTGTGAAAGCTGCCATGTTGTTGCACTTTTGTACTCCCCTTGGGATGCCTTTCACAGCTGCCAAGTGCCTGGAGCTCAGGGCTTCCTGGTTTAAAAAACCATGTCCCTAGCTGAGACAGGAGGCAGGTGATTCAGCCTAGGCTTAGCAATGGTGCCAATGAAAACGTGTGGAGGCAGCCATTTTCTGGCACTTTTGTGCTCCCCTTGGGATGCCTTTCGCAGCTGCCGTGTGCCTGGAGCTCAGAGCTTGCTGGTTTAAAAAGCTCTACACCTAGGCGTAACCCTAACCCTAACTGTAACACTGGTCATTTAAATCAGCCTGGGTTTAGGAATTATCCCAAGGGAAAAGCTGTGGAGACAGCCATGTTGTGGCAGTTTTGCGCTCCCCTTGGGATGCCTTTCACAGCTGCAGTGTGCTTGGAGCACAGGGCTTCCTGGTTTTAAAAGTCCTAGGCCTAGGCCTAACAGTAACCCTAGGAAGGTAAATCAGCCGGGTATTAGGGTTCTTCCTAAGGAAAAAGCTGTGAAAGCAGCAATGTTGTGGCACTTTCGCGCTCCCCTTGGGATGCCTTTCACAGCTGCAGTGTGCTTGGAGCACAGGGCTTCCTTGTTTAAAAAACCACAACTTTAGCCCAAACTGGAGGCTTCTAAATCAGCCTTCGTTTCGGGACATCCCCAAGGAAAAAGCTGTGCAGGCAGGCATGTTGAGGCACTTCTGCGCTCTTCTTGGGTAGTCCTTCGCAGCTGCTGTGTTCTTGGAACTCAGGGCTTTCTGGTTAAAAGAACACTAACCCTAGGCCTAACTCAAACCTTAAGCCTAGGAAGGAAAATCAGCCTATGATTCGGGATGGTCTCATGGAAATAGCAGTGGAGGCAGCCAAGTTGTGTCACTTTTGCGCTCCCCTTGGGATGCCTTTAACAGCTGCAGTGTGCCTGGAGCACAGGGCTTCCTGGTTTTAAAAGTCCTAGGCCTAAGCCTAACAGTAACCCTAGGAAGGTAAATCAGCCGGGTATTAGGGTTCTTCCTAAGGAAAAAGCTGTAAAAGCAGCCATGTTGTGGACCTTCTGCGCTCCCTTTGGGATGCCTTTGGCAGATGCAGTAAGCCTGGAACTCAGGGCTTCCTGGTTAAAAAAATCCTTGCCCTTGGCTGAGCCCTAAGCCTAACCCTAGGCAGATAAATCAGCCTAGGTATAGGGATGGTGCCAAGGAAAAAGCTGTGAAAGCTGCCATGTTGTTGCACTTTTGTACTCCCCTTGGGATGCCTTAAACAGCTGCCAAGTGCCTGGAGCTCAGGGCTTCCTGGTTTAAGAAACCATGTCCCTAGATCAGACTGGAGGCAGGTAATTCAGCCTAGGCTTAGCAACGGTGCCAATGAAAACGTGTGGAGGCAGCCATTTTCTGGCACTTTTGTGCTCCCCTTGGGATGCCTTTCGCAGCTGCCGTGTGCCTGGAGCTCAGAGCTTGATGGTTTAAAAAGCTCTACACCTAGGCGTAACCCTAACCCTAACCGTAACACTGGTCATTTAAATCAGCCTGGGTTTAGGAATTATCCCAAGGGAAAAGCTGTGGAGTCAGCCATGTTGTGGCACTTTTGCGCTCCCCGTGGGATGCCTTTCACAGCTGCAGTGAGCTTGGAGCACAGGGGTTCCTGGTGTAAAAAACCACAACTTTAGCCCAAACTGGAGGCTTCTAAATCAGCCTTCGTTTCAGGACGTCCCCAAGGAAAAAGCTGTGGAGGCAGGCATGTTGAGGCACTTCTGCGCTCTTCTTGGGTAGTCCTTCGCAGCTGCTGTGTTCTTGGAACTCAGGGCTTTCTGGTTAAAAGAACACTAACCCTAGGCCTAACTCAAACCTTAAGCCTAGGAAGGAAAATCAGCCTATGATTCGGGATGGTCTCATGGAAATAGCAGTGGAGGCAGCCAAGTTGTGTCACTTTTGCGCTCCCCTTGGGATGCCTTTCACAGCTGCAGTGTGCCTGGAGCACAGGGCTTCCTGGTTTTAAAAGTCCTAGGCCTAAGCCTAACAGTAACCCTAGGAAGGTAAATCAGCCGGGTATTAGGGTTCTTCCTAAGGAAAAAGCTGTGAAAGCAGCCATGTTGTGGCACTTCACCGCTCCCTTTGGGATGCCTTTGGCAGATGCAGTAAGCCTGGAACTCAGGGCTTCCTGGTTAAAAAAATCCTTGCCCTTGGCTGAGCCCTAACCCTAACCCTAGGCAGATAAATCAGCCTAGGTATAGGGATGGTGCCAAGGAAAAAGCTGTGAAAGCTGCCATGTTGTTGCACTTTTGTACTCCCCTTGGGATGCCTTTCACAGCTGCCGTGTGCCTGGAGCTCAGGGCTTCCTGGTTTAAAAAACCATGTCCCTAGCTGAGACTGGAGGCAGGTAATTCAGCCTAGGCTTAGCAATGGTGCCAATAAAAACGTGTGGAGGCAGCCATTTTCTGGCACTTTTGTGCTCCCCTTGGGATGCCTTTCGCAGCTGCCGTGTGCCTGGAGCTCAGAGCTTGCTGGTTTAAAAAGCTCTACACCTAGGCCTAACCCTAACCCTAACCGTAACACTGGTCATTTAAATCAGCCTGGGTTTAGGAATTATCCCAAGGGAAAAGCTGTGGAGACAGCCATGTTGTGGCACTTTTGCGCTCCCCTTGGGATGCCTTTCACAGCTGCAGTGAGCTTGGAGCACAGGGCTTCCTGGTGTAAAAAACCACAACTTTAGCCCAAACTGGAGGCTTCTAAATCAGCCTTCGTTTCGGGACGTCCCCAAGGAAAAAGCTGTGGAGGCAGGCATGTTGAGGCACTTCTGCGCTCTTCTTGGGTAGTCCTTCGCAGCTGCTGTGTTCTTGGAACTCAGGGCTTTCTGGTTAAAAGAACACTAACCCTAGGCCTAACTCAAACCTTAAGCCTAGGAAGGAAAATCAGCCTATGATTCGGGATGGTCTCATGGAAATAGCAGTGGAGGCAGCCAAGTTGTGTCACTTTTGCGCTCCCCTTGGGATGCCTTTAACAGCTGTAGTGTGCCTGGAGCACAGGGCTTCCTGGTTTTAAAAGTCCTAGGCCTAAGCCTAACAGTAACCCTAGGAAGGTAAATCAGCCGGGTATTAGGGTTCTTCCTAAGGAAAAAGCTGTGAAAGCAGCCATGTTGTGGCACTTCTGCGCTCCCTTTGGGATGCCTTTGGCAGATGCAGTAAGCCTGGAACTCAGGGCTTCCTGCTTAAAAAAATCCTTGCCCTTGGCTGAGCCCTAACCCTAACCCTAGGCAGATAAATCAGCCTAGGTATAGGGATGGTGCCAAGGAAAAAGCTGTGAAAGCTGCCATGTTGTTGCACTTTTGTACTCCCCTTGGGATGCCTTTCACAGCTGCCGTGTGCCTGGAGCTCAGGGCTTCCTGGTTTAAAAAACCATGTCCCTAGCTGAGACTGGAGGCAGGTAATTCAGCCTAGGCTTAGCAATGGTGCCAATAAAAACGCGTGGAGGCAGCCATTTTCTGGCACTTTTGTGCTCCCCTTGGGATGCCTTTCGCAGCTGCCGTGTGCCTGGAGCTCAGAGCTTGCTGGTTTAAAAAGCTCTACACCTAGGCCTAACCCTAACCCTAACCGTAACACTGGTCATTTAAATCAGCCTGGGTTTAGGAATTATCCCAAGGGAAAAGCTGTGGAGACAGCCATGTTGTGGCACTTTTGCGCTCCCCTTGGGATGCCTTTCACAGCTGCAGTGAGCTTGGAGCACAGGGCTTCCTGGTGTAAAAACCCACAACTTTAGCCCAAACTGGAGGCTTCTAAATCAGCCTTCGTTTCGGGACATCCCCAAGGAAAAAGCTGTGCAGGCAGGCATGTTGAGGCACTTCTGCGCTCCTCTTGGGTAGTCCTTCGCAGCTGCTGTGTTCTTGGAACTCAGGGCTTTCTGGTTAAAAGAACACTAACCCTAGGCCTAACTCAAACCTTAAGCCTAGGAAGGAAAATCAGCCTATGATTCGGGATGGTCTCATGGAAATAGCAGTGGAGGCAGCCAAGTTGTGTCACTTTTGCGCTCCCCTTGGGATGCCTTTAACAGCTGCAGTGTGCCTGGAGCACAGGGCTTCCTGGTTTTAAAAGTCCTAGGCCTAAGCCTAACAGTAACCCTAGGAAGGTAAATCAGCCGGGTATTAGGGTTCTTCCTAAGGAAAAAGCTGTGAAAGCAGCCATGTTGTGGCACTTCTGCGCTCCCTTTGGGATGCCTTTGGCAGATGCAGTAAGCCTGGAACTCAGGGCTTCCTGCTTAAAAAAATCCTTGCCCTTGGCTGAGCCCTAACCCTAACCCTAGGCAGATAAATCAGCCTAGGTATAGGGATGGTGCCAAGGAAAAAGCTGTGAAAGCTGCCATGTTGTTGCACTTTTGTACTCCCCTTGGGATGCCTTTCACAGCTGCCAAGTGCCTGGAGCTCAGGGCTTCCTGGTTTAAAAAACCATGTCCCTAGCTGAGACAGGAGGCAGGTGATTCAGCCTAGGCTTAGCAATGGTGCCAATGAAAACGTGTGGAGGCAGCCATTTTCTGGCACTTTTGTGCTCCCCTTGGGATGCCTTTCGCAGCTGCCGTGTGCCTGGAGCTCAGAGCTTGCTGGTTTAAAAAGCTCTACACCTAGGCGTAACCCTAACCCTAACTGTAACACTGGTCATTTAAATCAGCCTGGGTTTAGGAATTATCCCAAGGGAAAAGCTGTGGAGACAGCCATGTTGTGGCAGTTTTGCGCTCCCCTTGGGATGCCTTTCACAGCTGCAGTGTGCTTGGAGCACAGGGCTTCCTGGTTTTAAAAGTCCTAGGCCTAGGCCTAACAGTAACCCTAGGAAGGTAAATCAGCCGGGTATTAGGGTTCTTCCTAAGGAAAAAGCTGTGAAAGCAGCAATGTTGTGGCACTTTCGCGCTCCCCTTGGGATGCCTTTCACAGCTGCAGTGTGCTTGGAGCACAGGGCTTCCTTGTTTAAAAAACCACAACTTTAGCCCAAACTGGAGGCTTCTAAATCAGCCTTCGTTTCGGGACATCCCCAAGGAAAAAGCTGTGCAGGCAGGCATGTTGAGGCACTTCTGCGCTCTTCTTGGGTAGTCCTTCGGAGCTGCTGTGTTCTTGGAACTCAGGGCTTTCTGGTTAAAAGAACACTAACCCTAGGCCTAACTCAAACCTTAAGCCTAGGAAGGAAAATCAGCCTATGATTCGGGATGGTCTCATGGAAATAGCAGTGGAGGCAGCCAAGTTGTGTCACTTTTGCGCTCCCCTTGGGATGCCTTTAACAGCTGCAGTGTGCCTGGAGCACAGGGCTTCCTGGTTTTAAAAGTCCTAGGCCTAAGCCTAACAGTAACCCTAGGAAGGTAAATCAGCCGGGTATTAGGGTTCTTCCTAAGGAAAAAGCTGTAAAAGCAGCCATGTTGTGGACCTTCTGCGCTCCCTTTGGGATGCCTTTGGCAGATGCAGTAAGCCTGGAACTCAGGGCTTCCTGGTTAAAAAAATCCTTGCCCTTGGCTGAGCCCTAAGCCTAACCCTAGGCAGATAAATCAGCCTAGGTATAGGGATGGTGCCAAGGAAAAAGCTGTGAAAGCTGCCATGTTGTTGCACTTTTGTACTCCCCTTGGGATGCCTTAAACAGCTGCCAAGTGCCTGGAGCTCAGGGCTTCCTGGTTTAAGAAACCATGTCCCTAGATCAGACTGGAGGCAGGTAATTCAGCCTAGGCTTAGCAACGGTGCCAATGAAAACGTGTGGAGGCAGCCATTTTCTGGCACTTTTGTGCTCCCCTTGGGATGCCTTTCGCAGCTGCCGTGTGCCTGGAGCTCAGAGCTTGATGGTTTAAAAAGCTCTACACCTAGGCGTAACCCTAACCCTAACCGTAACACTGGTCATTTAAATCAGCCTGGGTTTAGGAATTATCCCAAGGGAAAAGCTGTGGAGTCAGCCATGTTGTGGCACTTTTGCGCTCCCCGTGGGATGCCTTTCACAGCTGCAGTGAGCTTGGAGCACAGGGGTTCCTGGTGTAAAAAACCACAACTTTAGCCCAAACTGGAGGCTTCTAAATCAGCCTTCGTTTCAGGACGTCCCCAAGGAAAAAGCTGTGGAGGCAGGCATGTTGAGGCACTTCTGCGCTCTTCTTGGGTAGTCCTTCGCAGCTGCTGTGTTCTTGGAACTCAGGGCTTTCTGGTTAAAAGAACACTAACCCTAGGCCTAACTCAAACCTTAAGCCTAGGAAGGAAAATCAGCCTATGATTCGGGATGGTCTCATGGAAATAGCAGTGGAGGCAGCCAAGTTGTGTCACTTTTGCGCTCCCCTTGGGATGCCTTTCACAGCTGCAGTGTGCCTGGAGCACAGGGCTTCCTGGTTTTAAAAGTCCTAGGCCTAAGCCTAACAGTAACCCTAGGAAGGTAAATCAGCCGGGTATTAGGGTTCTTCCTAAGGAAAAAGCTGTGAAAGCAGCCATGTTGTGGCACTTCACCGCTCCCTTTGGGATGCCTTTGGCAGATGCAGTAAGCCTGGAACTCAGGGCTTCCTGGTTAAAAAATCCTTGCACTTGGCTGAGCCCTAACCCTAACCCTAGGCAGATAAATCAGCCTAGGTATAGGGATGGTGCCAAGGAAAAAGCTGTGAAAGCTGCCATGTTGTTGCACTTTTGTACTCCCCTTGGGATGCCTTTCACAGCTGCCGTGTGCCTGGAGCTCAGGGCTTCCTGGTTTAAAAAACCATGTCCCTAGCTGAGACTGGAGGCAGGTGATTCAGCCTAGGCTTAGCAATGGTGCCAATGAAAACGTGTGGAGGCAGCCATTTTCTGGCACTTTTGTGCTCCCCTTGGGATGCCTTTCGCAGCTGCCGTGTGCCTGGAGCTCAGAGCTTGCTGGTTTAAAAAGCTCTACACCTAGGCGTAACCCTAACCCTAACCGTAACACTGGTCATTTAAATCAGCCTGGGTTTAGGAATTATCCCAAGGGAAAAGCTGTGGAGTCAGCCATGTTGTGGCACTTTTGCGCTCCCCGTGGGATGCCTTTCACAGCTGCAGTGTGCTTGGAGCACAGGGCTTCCTGGTGTAAAAAACCACAACTTTAGCCCAAACTGGAGGCTTCTAAATCAGCCTTCGTTTCAGGACGTCCCCAAGGAAAAAGCTGTGGAGGCAGGCATGTTGAGGCACTTCTGCGCTCTTCTTGGGTAGTCCTTCGCAGTTGCTGTGTTCTTGGAACTCAGGGCTTTCTGGTTAAAAGAACACTAACCCTAGGCCTAACTCAAACCTTAAGCCTAGGAAGGAAAATCAGCCTATGATTCGGGATGGTCTCATGGAAATAGCAGTGGAGGCAGCCAAGTTGTGTCACTTTTGCGCTCCCCTTGGGATGCCTTTCACAGCTGCAGTGTGCCTGGAGCACAGGGCTTCCTGGTTTTAAAAGTCCTAGGCCTAAGCCTAACAGTAACCCTAGGAAGGTAAATCAGCCGGGTATTAGGGTTCTTCCTAAGGAAAAAGCTGTGAAAGCAGCCATGTTGTGGCACTTCACCGCTCCCTTTGGGATGCCTTTGGCAGATGCAGTAAGCCTGGAACTCAGGGCTTCCTGGTTAAAAAAATCCTTGCCCTTGGCTGAGCCCTAACCCTAACCCTAGGCAGATAAATCAGCCTAGGTATAGGGATGGTGCCAAGGAAAAAGCTGTGAAAGCTGCCATGTTGTTGCACTTTTGTACTCCCCTTGGGATGCCTTTCACAGCTGCCGTGTGCCTGGAGCTCAGGGCTTCCTGGTTTAAAAAACCATGTCCCTAGCTGAGACTGGAGGCAGGTAATTCAGCCTAGGCTTAGCAATGGTGCCAATAAAAACGTGTGGAGGCAGCCATTTTCTGGCACTTTTGTGCTCCCCTTGGGATGCCTTTCGCAGCTGCCGTGTGCCTGGAGCTCAGAGCTTGCTGGTTTAAAAAGCTCTACACCTAGGCCTAACCCTAACCCTAACCGTAACACTGGTCATTTAAATCAGCCTGGGTTTAGGAATTATCCCAAGGGAAAAGCTGTGGAGACAGCCATGTTGTGGCACTTTTGCGCTCCCCTTGGGATGCCTTTCACAGCTGCAGTGAGCTTGGAGCACAGGGCTTCCTGGTGTAAAAAACCACAACTTTAGCCCAAACTGGAGGCTTCTAAATCAGCCTTCGTTTCGGGACGTCCCCAAGGAAAAAGCTGTGGAGGCAGGCATGTTGAGGCACTTCTGCGCTCTTCTTGGGTAGTCCTTCGCAGCTGCTGTGTTCTTGGAACTCAGGGCTTTCTGGTTAAAAGAACACTAACCCTAGGCCTAACTCAAACCTTAAGCCTAGGAAGGAAAATCAGCCTATGATTCGGGATGGTCTCATGGAAATAGCAGTGGAGGCAGCCAAGTTGTGTCACTTTTGCGCTCCCCTTGGGATGCCTTTCGCAGCTGTAGTGTGCCTGGAGCACAGGGCTTCCTGGTTTTAAAAGTCCTAGGCCTAAGCCTAACAGTAACCCTAGGAAGGTAAATCAGCCGGGTATTAGGGTTCTTCCTAAGGAAAAAGCTGTGAAAGCAGCCATGTTGTGGCACTTCTGCGCTCCCTTTGGGATGCCTTTGGCAGATGCAGTAAGCCTGGAACTCAGGGCTTCCTGGTTAAAAAAATCCTTGCCCTTGGCTGAGCCCTAACCCTAACCCTAGGCAGATAAATCAGCCTAGGTATAGGGATGGTGCCAAGGAAAAAGCTGTGAAAGCTGCCATGTTGTTGCACTTTTGTACTCCCCTTGGGATGCCTTTCACAGCTGCCGTGTGCCTGGAGCTCAGGGCTTCCTGGTTTAAAAAACCATGTCCCAAGCTGAGACTGGAGGCAGGTAATTCAGCCTAGGCTTAGCAATGGTGCCAATAAAAACGCGTGGAGGCAGCCATTTTCTGGCACTTTTGTGCTCCCCTTGGGATGCCTTTCGCAGCTGCCGTGTGCCTGGAGCTCAGAGCTTGCTGGTTTAAAAAGCTCTACACCTAGGCCTAACCCTAACCCTAACCGTAACACTGGTCATTTAAATCAGCCTGGGTTTAGGAATTATCCCAAGGGAAAAGCTGTGGAGACAGCCATGTTGTGGCACTTTTGCGCTCCCCTTGGGATGCCTTTCACAGCTGCAGTGAGCTTGGAGCACAGGGCTTCCTGGTGTAAAAACCCACAACTTTAGCCCAAACTGGAGGCTTCTAAATCAGCCTTCGTTTCGGGACATCCCCAAGGAAAAAGCTGTGCAGGCAGGCATGTTGAGGCACTTCTGCGCTCCTCTTGGGTAGTCCTTCGCAGCTGCTGTGTTCTTGGAACTCAGGGCTTTCTGGTTAAAAGAACACTAACCCTAGGCCTAACTCAAACCTTAAGCCTAGGAAGGAAAATCAGCCTATGATTCGGGATGGTCTCATGGAAATAGCAGTGGAGGCAGCCAAGTTGTGTCACTTTTGCGCTCCCCTTGGGATGCCTTTAACAGCTGCAGTGTGCCTGGAGCACAGGGCTTCCTGGTTTTAAAAGTCCTAGGCCTAAGCCTAACAGTAACCCTAGGAAGGTAAATCAGCCGGGTATTAGGGTTCTTCCTAAGGAAAAAGCTGTAAAAGCAGCCATGTTGTGGACCTTCTGCGCTCCCTTTGGGATGCCTTTGGCAGATGCAGTAAGCCTGGAACTCAGGGCTTCCTGGTTAAAAAAATCCTTGCCCTTGGCTGAGCCCTAACCCTAACCCTAGGCAGATAAATCAGCCTAGGTATAGGGATGGTGCCAAGGAAAAAGCTGTGAAAGCTGCCATGTTGTTGCACTTTTGTACTCCCCTTGGGATGCCTTTCACAGCTGCCAAGTGCCTGGAGCTCAGGGCTTCCTGGTTTAAAAAACCATGTCCCTAGCTGAGACTGGAGGCAGGTGATTCAGCCTAGGCTTAGCAACGGTGCCAATGAAAACGTGTGGAGGCAGCCATTTTCTGGCACTTTTGTGCTCCCCTTGGGATGCCTTTCGCAGCTGCCGTGTGCCTGGAGCTCAGAGCTTGCTGGTTTAAAAAGCTCTACACCTAGGCGTAACCCTAACCCTAACCGTAACACTGGTCATTTAAATCAGCCTGGGTTTAGGAATTATCCCAAGGGAAAAGCTGTGGAGTCAGCCATGTTGTGGCACTTTTGCGCTCCCCGTGGGATGCCTTTCACAGCTGCAGTGTGCTTGGAGCACAGGGCTTCCTGGTGTAAAAAACCACAACTTTAGCCCAAACTGGAGGCTTCTAAATCAGCCTTCGTTTCAGGACGTCCCCAAGGAAAAAGCTGTGGAGGCAGGCATGTTGAGGCACTTCTGCGCTCTTCTTGGGTAGTCCTTCGCAGCTGCTGTGTTCTTGGAACTCAGGGCTTTCTGGTTAAAAGAACACTAACCCTAGGCCTAACTCAAACCTTAAGCCTAGGAAGGAAAATCAGCCTATGATTCGGGATGGTCTCATGGAAATAGCAGTGGAGGCAGCCAAGTTGTGTCACTTTTGCGCTCCCCTTGGGATGCCTTTAACAGCTGCAGTGTGCCTGGAGCACAGGGCTTCCTGGTTTTAAAAGTCCTAGGCCTAAGCCTAACAGTAACCCTAGGAAGGTAAATCAGCCGGGTATTAGGGTTCTTCCTAAGGAAAAAGCTGTGAAAGCAGCCATGTTGTGGCACTTCTGCGCTCCCTTTGGGATGCCTTTGGCAGATGCAGTAAGCCTGGAACTCAGGGCTTCCTGCTTAAAAAAATCCTTGCCCTTGGCTGAGCCCTAACCCTAACCCTAGGCAGATAAATCAGCCTAGGTATAGGGATGGTGCGAAGGAAAAAGCTGTGAAAGCTGCCATGTTGTTGCACTTTTGTACTCCCCTTGGGATGCCTTTCACAGCTGCCAAGTGCCTGGAGCTCAGGGCTTCCTGGTTTAAAAAACCATGTCCCTAGCTGAGACAGGAGGCAGGTGATTCAGCCTAGGCTTAGCAATGGTGCCAATGAAAACGTGTGGAGGCAGCCATTTTCTGGCACTTTTGTGCTCCCCTTGGGATGCCTTTCGCAGCTGCCGTGTGCCTGGAGCTCAGAGCTTGCTGGTTTAAAAAGCTCTACACCTAGGCGTAACCCTAACCCTAACTGTAACACTGGTCATTTAAATCAGCCTGGGTTTAGGAATTATCCCAAGGGAAAAGCTGTGGAGACAGCCATGTTGTGGCAGTTTTGCGCTCCCCTTGGGATGCCTTTCACAGCTGCAGTGTGCTTGGAGCACAGGGCTTCCTGGTTTTAAAAGTCCTAGGCCTAGGCCTAACAGTAACCCTAGGAAGGTAAATCAGCCGGGTATTAGGGTTCTTCCTAAGGAAAAAGCTGTGAAAGCAGCAATGTTGTGGCACTTTCGCGCTCCCCTTGGGATGCCTTTCACAGCTGCAGTGTGCTTGGAGCACAGGGCTTCCTTGTTTAAAAAACCACAACTTTAGCCCAAACTGGAGGCTTCTAAATCAGCCTTCGTTTCGGGACATCCCCAAGGAAAAAGCTGTGGAGGCAGGCATGTTGAGGCACTTCTGCGCTCTTCTTGGGTAGTCCTTCGGAGCTGCTGTGTTCTTGGAACTCAGGGCTTTCTGGTTAAAAGAACACTAACCCTAGGCCTAACTCAAACCTTAAGCCTAGGAAGGAAAATCAGCCTATGATTCGGGATGGTCTCATGGAAATAGCAGTGGAGGCAGCCAAGTTGTGTCACTTTTGCGCTCCCCTTGGGATGCCTTTAACAGCTGCAGTGTGCCTGGAGCACAGGGCTTCCTGGTTTTAAAAGTCCTAGGCCTAAGCCTAACAGTAACCCTAGGAAGGTAAATCAGCCGGGTATTAGGGTTCTTCCTAAGGAAAAAGCTGTAAAAGCAGCCATGTTGTGGACCTTCTGCGCTCCCTTTGGGATGCCTTTGGCAGATGCAGTAAGCCTGGAACTCAGGGCTTCCTGGTTAAAAAAATCCTTGCCCTTGGCTGAGCCCTAAGCCTAACCCTAGGCAGATAAATCAGCCTAGGTATAGGGATGGTGCCAAGGAAAAAGCTGTGAAAGCTGCCATGTTGTTGCACTTTTGTACTCCCCTTGGGATGCCTTAAACAGCTGCCAAGTGCCTGGAGCTCAGGGCTTCCTGGTTTAAGAAACCATGTCCCTAGATCAGACTGGAGGCAGGTAATTCAGCCTAGGCTTAGCAACGGTGCCAATGAAAACGTGTGGAGGCAGCCATTTTCTGGCACTTTTGTGCTCCCCTTGGGATGCCTTTCGCAGCTGCCGTGTGCCTGGAGCTCAGAGCTTGATGGTTTAAAAAGCTCTACACCTAGGCGTAACCCTAACCCTAACCGTAACACTGGTCATTTAAATCAGCCTGGGTTTAGGAATTATCCCAAGGGAAAAGCTGTGGAGTCAGCCATGTTGTGGCACTTTTGCGCTCCCCGTGGGATGCCTTTCACAGCTGCAGTGAGCTTGGAGCACAGGGGTTCCTGGTGTAAAAAACCACAACTTTAGCCCAAACTGGAGGCTTCTAAATCAGCCTCCGTTTCAGGACGTCCCCAAGGAAAAAGCTGTGGAGGCAGGCATGTTGAGGCACTTCTGCGCTCTTCTTGGGTAGTCCTTCGCAGCTGCTGTGTTCTTGGAACTCAGGGCTTTCTGGTTAAAAGAACACTAACCCTAGGCCTAACTCAAACCTTAAGCCTAGGAAGGAAAATCAGCCTATGATTCGGGATGGTCTCATGGAAATAGCAGTGGAGGCAGCCAAGTTGTGTCACTTTTGCGCTCCCCTTGGGATGCCTTTCACAGCTGCAGTGTGCCTGGAGCACAGGGCTTCCTGGTTTTAAAAGTCCTAGGCCTAAGCCTAACAGTAACCCTAGGAAGGTAAATCAGCCGGGTATTAGGGTTCTTCCTAAGGAAAAAGCTGTAAAAGCAGCCATGTTGTGGACCTTCTGCGCTCCCTTTGGGATGCCTTTGGCAGATGCAGTAAGCCTGGAACTCAGGGCTTCCTGGTTAAAAAAATCCTTGCCCTTGGCTGAGCCCTAACCCTAACCCTAGGCAGATAAATCAGCCTAGGTATAGGGATGGTGCCAAGGAAAAAGCTGTGAAAGCTGCCATGTTGTTGCACTTTTGTACTCCCCTTGGGATGCCTTTCACAGCTGCCAAGTGCCTGGAGCTCAGGGCTTCCTGGTTTAAAAAACCATGTCCCTAGCTGAGACTGGAGGCAGGTGATTCAGCCTAGGCTTAGCAACGGTGCCAATGAAAACGTGTGGAGGCAGCCATTTTCTGGCACTTTTGTGCTCCCCTTGGGATGCCTTTCGCAGCTGCCGTGTGCCTGGAGCTCAGAGCTTGCTGGTTTAAAAAGCTCTACACCTAGGCGTAACCCTAACCCTAACCGTAACACTGGTCATTTAAATCAGCCTGGGTTTAGGAATTATCCCAAGGGAAAAGCTGTGGAGTCAGCCATGTTGTGGCACTTTTGCGCTCCCCGTGGGATGCCTTTCACAGCTGCAGTGTGCTTGGAGCACAGGGCTTCCTGGTGTAAAAAACCACAACTTTAGCCCAAACTGGAGGCTTCTAAATCAGCCTTCGTTTCAGGACGTCCCCAAGGAAAAAGCTGTGGAGGCAGGCATGTTGAGGCACTTCTGCGCTCTTCTTGGGTAGTCCTTCGCAGCTGCTGTGTTCTTGGAACTCAGGGCTTTCTGGTTAAAAGAACACTAACCCTAGGCCTAACTCAAACCTTAAGCCTAGGAAGGAAAATCAGCCTATGATTCGGGATGGTCTCATGGAAATAGCAGTGGAGGCAGCCAAGTTGTGTCACTTTTGCGCTCCCCTTGGGATGCCTTTAACAGCTGCAGTGTGCCTGGAGCACAGGGCTTCCTGGTTTTAAAAGTCCTAGGCCTAAGCCTAACAGTAACCCTAGGAAGGTAAATCAGCCGGGTATTAGGGTTCTTCCTAAGGAAAAAGCTGTGAAAGCAGCCATGTTGTGGCACTTCTGCGCTCCCTTTGGGATGCCTTTGGCAGATGCAGTAAGCCTGGAACTCAGGGCTTCCTGCTTAAAAAAATCCTTGCCCTTGGCTGAGCCCTAACCCTAACCCTAGGCAGATAAATCAGCCTAGGTATAGGGATGGTGCGAAGGAAAAAGCTGTGAAAGCTGCCATGTTGTTGCACTTTTGTACTCCCCTTGGGATGCCTTTCACAGCTGCCAAGTGCCTGGAGCTCAGGGCTTCCTGGTTTAAAAAACCATGTCCCTAGCTGAGACAGGAGGCAGGTGATTCAGCCTAGGCTTAGCAATGGTGCCAATGAAAACGTGTGGAGGCAGCCATTTTCTGGCACTTTTGTGCTCCCCTTGGGATGCCTTTCGCAGCTGCCGTGTGCCTGGAGCTCAGAGCTTGCTGGTTTAAAAAGCTCTACACCTAGGCGTAACCCTAACCCTAACTGTAACACTGGTCATTTAAATCAGCCTGGGTTTAGGAATTATCCCAAGGGAAAAGCTGTGGAGACAGCCATGTTGTGGCAGTTTTGCGCTCCCCTTGGGATGCCTTTCACAGCTGCAGTGTGCTTGGAGCACAGGGCTTCCTGGTTTTAAAAGTCCTAGGCCTAGGCCTAACAGTAACCCTAGGAAGGTAAATCAGCCGGGTATTAGGGTTCTTCCTAAGGAAAAAGCTGTGAAAGCAGCAATGTTGTGGCACTTTCGCGCTCCCCTTGGGATGCCTTTCACAGCTGCAGTGTGCTTGGAGCACAGGGCTTCCTTGTTTAAAAAACCACAACTTTAGCCCAAACTGGAGGCTTCTAAATCAGCCTTCGTTTCGGGACATCCCCAAGGAAAAAGCTGTGGAGGCAGGCATGTTGAGGCACTTCTGCGCTCTTCTTGGGTAGTCCTTCGGAGCTGCTGTGTTCTTGGAACTCAGGGCTTTCTGGTTAAAAGAACACTAACCCTAGGCCTAACTCAAACCTTAAGCCTAGGAAGGAAAATCAGCCTATGATTCGGGATGGTCTCATGGAAATAGCAGTGGAGGCAGCCAAGTTGTGTCACTTTTGCGCTCCCCTTGGGATGCCTTTAACAGCTGCAGTGTGCCTGGAGCACAGGGCTTCCTGGTTTTAAAAGTCCTAGGCCTAAGCCTAACAGTAACCCTAGGAAGGTAAATCAGCCGGGTATTAGGGTTCTTCCTAAGGAAAAAGCTGTAAAAGCAGCCATGTTGTGGACCTTCTGCGCTCCCTTTGGGATGCCTTTGGCAGATGCAGTAAGCCTGGAACTCAGGGCTTCCTGGTTAAAAAAATCCTTGCCCTTGGCTGAGCCCTAACCCTAACCCTAGGCAGATAAATCAGCCTAGGTATAGGGATGGTGCCAAGGAAAAAGCTGTGAAAGCTGCCATGTTGTTGCACTTTTGTACTCCCCTTGGGATGCCTTAAACAGCTGCCAAGTGCCTGGAGCTCAGGGCTTCCTGGTTTAAGAAACCATGTCCCTAGATCAGACTGGAGGCAGGTAATTCAGCCTAGGCTTAGCAACGGTGCCAATGAAAACGTGTGGAGGCAGCCATTTTCTGGCACTTTTGTGCTCCCCTTGGGATGCCTTTCGCAGCTGCCGTGTGCCTGGAGCTCAGAGCTTGATGGTTTAAAAAGCTCTACACCTAGGCGTAACCCTAACCCTAACCGTAACACTGGTCATTTAAATCAGCCTGGGTTTAGGAATTATCCCAAGGGAAAAGCTGTGGAGTCAGCCATGTTGTGGCACTTTTGCGCTCCCCGTGGGATGCCTTTCACAGCTGCAGTGAGCTTGGAGCACAGGGGTTCCTGGTGTAAAAAACCACAACTTTAGCCCAAACTGGAGGCTTCTAAATCAGCCTCCGTTTCAGGACGTCCCCAAGGAAAAAGCTGTGGAGGCAGGCATGTTGAGGCACTTCTGCGCTCTTCTTGGGTAGTCCTTCGCAGCTGCTGTGTTCTTGGAACTCAGGGCTTTCTGGTTAAAAGAACACTAACCCTAGGCCTAACTCAAACCTTAAGCCTAGGAAGGAAAATCAGCCTATGATTCGGGATGGTCTCATGGAAATAGCAGTGGAGGCAGCCAAGTTGTGTCACTTTTGCGCTCCCCTTGGGATGCCTTTCACAGCTGCAGTGTGCCTGGAGCACAGGGCTTCCTGGTTTTAAAAGTCCTAGGCCTAAGCCTAACAGTAACCCTAGGAAGGTAAATCAGCCGGGTATTAGGGTTCTTCCTAAGGAAAAAGCTGTAAAAGCAGCCATGTTGTGGACCTTCTGCGCTCCCTTTGGGATGCCTTTGGCAGATGCAGTAAGCCTGGAACTCAGGGCTTCCTGGTTAAAAAAATCCTTGCCCTTGGCTGAGCCCTAACCCTAACCCTAGGCAGATAAATCAGCCTAGGTATAGGGATGGTGCCAAGGAAAAAGCTGTGAAAGCTGCCATGTTGTTGCACTTTTGTACTCCCCTTGGGATGCCTTTCACAGCTGCCAAGTGCCTGGAGCTCAGGGCTTCCTGGTTTAAAAAACCATGTCCCTAGCTGAGACTGGAGGCAGGTGATTCAGCCTAGGCTTAGCAACGGTGCCAATGAAAACGTGTGGAGGCAGCCATTTTCTGGCACTTTTGTGCTCCCCTTGGGATGCCTTTCGCAGCTGCCGTGTGCCTGGAGCTCAGAGCTTGCTGGTTTAAAAAGCTCTACACCTAGGCGTAACCCTAACCCTAACCGTAACACTGGTCATTTAAATCAGCCTGGGTTTAGGAATTATCCCAAGGGAAAAGCTGTGGAGTCAGCCATGTTGTGGCACTTTTGCGCTCCCCGTGGGATGCCTTTCACAGCTGCAGTGTGCTTGGAGCACAGGGGTTCCTGGTGTAAAAAACCACAACTTTAGCCCAAACTGGAGGCTTCTAAATCAGCCTTCGTTTCAGGACGTCCCCAAGGAAAAAGCTGTGGAGGCAGGCATGTTGAGGCACTTCTGCGCTCTTCTTGGGTAGTCCTTCGCAGCTGCTGTGTTCTTGGAACTCAGGGCTTTCTGGTTAAAAGAACACTAACCCTAGGCCTAACTCAAACCTTAAGCCTAGGAAGGAAAATCAGCCTATGATTCGGGATGGTCTCATGGAAATAGCAGTGGAGGCAGCCAAGTTGTGTCACTTTTGCGCTCCCCTTGGGATGCCTTTAACAGCTGCAGTGTGCCTGGAGCACAGGGCTTCCTGGTTTTAAAAGTCCTAGGCCTAAGCCTAACAGTAACCCTAGGAAGGTAAATCAGCCGGGTATTAGGGTTCTTCCTAAGGAAAAAGCTGTGAAAGCAGCCATGTTGTGGCACTTCACCGCTCCCTTTGGGATGCCTTTGGCAGATGCAGTAAGCCTGGAACTCAGGGCTTCCTGGTTAAAAAAATCCTAGCCCTAGGCTGAGCCCTAACCCTAACCCTAGGCAGATAAATCAGCCTAGGTATAGGGATGGTGCCAAGGAAAAAGCTGTGAAAGCTGCCATGTTGTTGCACTTTTGTACTCCCCTTGGGATGCCTTTCACAGCTGCCGTGTGCCTGGAGCTCAGGGCTTCCTGGTTTAAAAAACCATGTCCCTAGCTGAGACTGGAGGCAGGTGATTCAGCCTAGGCTTAGCAATGGTGCCAATGAAAACGTGTGGAGGCAGCGATTTTCTGGCACTTTTGTGCTCCCCTTGGGATGCCTTTCGCAGCTGCCGTGTGCCTGGAGCTCAGAGCTTGATGGTTTAAAAAGCTCTACACCTAGGCCTAACCCTAACCCTAACCGTAACACTGGTCATTTAAATCAGCCTGGGTTTAGGAATTATCCCAAGGGAAAAGCTGTGGAGTCAGCCATGTTGTGGCACTTTTGCGCTCCCCGTGGGATGCCTTTCACAGCTGCAGTGTGCTTGGAGCACAGGGCTTCCTGGTGTAAAAAACCACAACTTTAGCCCAAACTGGAGGCTTCTAAATCAGCCTTCGTTTCAGGACGTCCCCAAGGAAAAAGCTGTGGAGGCAGGCATGTTGAGGCACTTCTGCGCTCTTCTTGGGTAGTCCTTCGCAGTTGCTGTGTTCTTGGAACTCAGGGCTTTCTGGTTAAAAGAACACTAACCCTAGGCCTAACTCAAACCTTAAGCCTAGGAAGGAAAATCAGCCTATGATTCGGGATGGTCTCATGGAAATAGCAGTGGAGGCAGCCAAGTTGTGTCACTTTTGCGCTCCCCTTGGGATGCCTTTCACAGCTGCAGTGTGCCTGGAGCACAGGGCTTCCTGGTTTTAAAAGTCCTAGGCCTAAGCCTAACAGTAACCCTAGGAAGGTAAATCAGCCGGGTATTAGGGTTCTTCCTAAGGAAAAAGCTGTGAAAGCAGCCATGTTGTGGCACTTCACCGCTCCCTTTGGGATGCCTTTGGCAGATGCAGTAAGCCTGGAACTCAGGGCTTCCTGGTTAAAAAAATCCTTGCCCTTGGCTGAGCCCTAACCCTAACCCTAGGCAGATAAATCAGCCTAGGTATAGGGATGGTGCCAAGGAAAAAGCTGTGAAAGCTGCCATGTTGTTGCACTTTTGTACTCCCCTTGGGATGCCTTTCACAGCTGCCGTGTGCCTGGAGCTCAGGGCTTCCTGGTTTAAAAAACCATGTCCCTAGCTGAGACTGGAGGCAGGTAATTCAGCCTAGGCTTAGCAATGGTGCCAATAAAAACGTGTGGAGGCAGCCATTTTCTGGCACTTTTGTGCTCCCCTTGGGATGCCTTTCGCAGCTGCCGTGTGCCTGGAGCTCAGAGCTTGCTGGTTTAAAAAGCTCTACACCTAGGCCTAACCCTAACCCTAACCGTAACACTGGTCATTTAAATCAGCCTGGGTTTAGGAATTATCCCAAGGGAAAAGCTGTGGAGACAGCCATGTTGTGGCACTTTTGCGCTCCCCTTGGGATGCCTTTCACAGCTGCAGTGAGCTTGGAGCACAGGGCTTCCTGGTGTAAAAAACCACAACTTTAGCCCAAACTGGAGGCTTCTAAATCAGCCTTCGTTTCGGGACGTCCCCAAGGAAAAAGCTGTGGAGGCAGGCATGTTGAGGCACTTCTGCGCTCTTCTTGGGTAGTCCTTCGCAGCTGCTGTGTTCTTGGAACTCAGGGCTTTCTGGTTAAAAGAACACTAACCCTAGGCCTAACTCAAACCTTAAGCCTAGGAAGGAAAATCAGCCTATGATTCGGGATGGTCTCATGGAAATAGCAGTGGAGGCAGCCAAGTTGTGTCACTTTTGCGCTCCCCTTGGGATGCCTTTAACAGCTGTAGTGTGCCTGGAGCACAGGGCTTCCTGGTTTTAAAAGTCCTAGGCCTAAGCCTAACAGTAACCCTAGGAAGGTAAATCAGCCGGGTATTAGGGTTCTTCCTAAGGAAAAAGCTGTGAAAGCAGCCATGTTGTGGCACTTCTGCGCTCCCTTTGGGATGCCTTTGGCAGATGCAGTAAGCCTGGAACTCAGGGCTTCCTGGTTAAAAAAATCCTTGCCCTTGGCTGAGCCCTAACCCTAACCCTAGGCAGATAAATCAGCCTAGGTATAGGGATGGTGCCAAGGAAAAAGCTGTGAAAGCTGCCATGTTGTTGCACTTTTGTACTCCCCTTGGGATGCCTTTCACAGCTGCCGTGTGCCTGGAGCTCAGGGCTTCCTGGTTTAAAAAACCATGTCCCTAGCTGAGACTGGAGGCAGGTAATTCAGCCTAGGCTTAGCAATGGTGCCAATAAAAACGCGTGGAGGCAGCCATTTTCTGGCACTTTTGTGCTCCCCTTGGGATGCCTTTCGCAGCTGCCGTGTGCCTGGAGCTCAGAGCTTGCTGGTTTAAAAAGCTCTACACCTAGGCCTAACCCTAACCCTAACCGTAACACTGGTCATTTAAATCAGCCTGGGTTTAGGAATTATCCCAAGGGAAAAGCTGTGGAGACAGCCATGTTGTGGCACTTTTGCGCTCCCCTTGGGATGCCTTTCACAGCTGCAGTGAGCTTGGAGCACAGGGCTTCCTGGTGTAAAAACCCACAACTTTAGCCCAAACTGGAGGCTTCTAAATCAGCCTTCGTTTCGGGACATCCCCAAGGAAAAAGCTGTGCAGGCAGGCATGTTGAGGCACTTCTGCGCTCCTCTTGGGTAGTCCTTCGCAGCTGCTGTGTTCTTGGAACTCAGGGCTTTCTGGTTAAAAGAACACTAACCCTAGGCCTAACTCAAACCTTAAGCCTAGGAAGGAAAATCAGCCTATGATTCGGGATGGTCTCATGGAAATAGCAGTGGAGGCAGCCAAGTTGTGTCACTTTTGCGCTCCCCTTGGGATGCCTTTAACAGCTGCAGTGTGCCTGGAGCACAGGGCTTCCTGGTTTTAAAAGTCCTAGGCCTAAGCCTAACAGTAACCCTAGGAAGGTAAATCAACCGGGTATTAGGGTTCTTCCTAAGGAAAAAGCTGTAAAAGCAGCCATGTTGTGGACCTTCTGCGCTCCCTTTGGGATGCCTTTGGCAGATGCAGTAAGCCTGGAACTCAGGGCTTCCTGGTTAAAAAAATCCTTGCCCTTGGCTGAGCCCTAACCCTAACCCTAGGCAGATAAATCAGCCTAGGTATAGGGATGGTGCCAAGGAAAAAGCTGTGAAAGCTGCCATGTTGTTGCACTTTTGTACTCCCCTTGGGATGCCTTTCACAGCTGCCAAGTGCCTGGAGCTCAGGGCTTCCTGGTTTAAAAAACCATGTCCCTAGCTCAGACTGGAGGCAGGTGATTCAGCCTAGGCTTAGCAACGGTGCCAATGAAAACGTGTGGAGGCAGCCATTTTCTGGCACTTTTGTGCTCCCCTTGGGATGCCTTTCGCAGCTGCCGTGTGCCTGGAGCTCAGAGCTTGCTGGTTTAAAAAGCTCTACACCTAGGCGTAACCCTAACCCTAACTGTAACACTGGTCATTTAAATCAGCCTGGGTTTAGGAATTATCCCAAGGGAAAAGCTGTGGAGACAGCCATGTTGTGGCACTTTTGCGCTCCCCTTGGGATGCCTTTCACAGCTGCAGTGTGCTTGGAGCACAGGGCTTCCTGGTGTTAAAACCCACAACTTTAGCCCAAACTGGAGGCTTCTAAATCAGCCTTCGTTTCGGGACATCCCCAAGGAAAAAGCTGTGCAGGCAGGCATGTTGAGGCACTTCTGCGCTCCTCTTGGGTAGTCCTTCGCAGCTGCTGTGTTCTTGGAACTCAGGGCTTTCTGGTTAAAAGAACACTAACCCTAGGCCTAACTCAAACCTTAAGCCTAGGAAGGAAAATCAGCCTATGATTCGGGATGGTCTCATGGAAATAGCAGTGGAGGCAGCCAAGTTGTGTCACTTTTGCGCTCCCCTTGGGATGCCTTTAACAGCTGCAGTGTGCCTGGAGCACAGGGCTTCCTGGTTTTAAAAGTCCTAGGCCTAAGCCTAACAGTAACCCTAGGAAGGTAAATCAGCCGGGTATTAGGGTTCTTCCTAAGGAAAAAGCTGTAAAAGCAGCCATGTTGTGGACCTTCTGCGCTCCCTTTGGGATGCCTTTGGCAGATGCAGTAAGCCTGGAACTCAGGGCTTCCTGGTTAAAAAAATCCTTGCCCTTGGCTGAGCCCTAACCCTAACCCTAGGCAGATAAATCAGCCTAGGTATAGGGATGGTGCCAAGGAAAAAGCTGTGAAAGCTGCCATGTTGTTGCACTTTTGTACTCCCCTTGGGATGCCTTTCACAGCTGCCAAGTGCCTGGAGCTCAGGGCTTCCTGGTTTAAAAAACCATGTCCCTAGCTGAGACTGGAGGCAGGTGATTCAGCCTAGGCTTAGCAACGGTGCCAATGAAAACGTGTGGAGGCAGCCATTTTCTGGCACTTTTGTGCTCCCCTTGGGATGCCTTTCGCAGCTGCCGTGTGCCTGGAGCTCAGAGCTTGCTGGTTTAAAAAGCTCTACACCTAGGCGTAACCCTAACCCTAACCGTAACACTGGTCATTTAAATCAGCCTGGGTTTAGGAATTATCCCAAGGGAAAAGCTGTGGAGTCAGCCATGTTGTGGCACTTTTGCGCTCCCCGTGGGATGCCTTTCACAGCTGCAGTGTGCTTGGAGCACAGGGCTTCCTGGTGTAAAAAACCACAACTTTAGCCCAAACTGGAGGCTTCTAAATCAGCCTTCGTTTCAGGACGTCCCCAAGGAAAAAGCTGTGGAGGCAGGCATGTTGAGGCACTTCTGCGCTCTTCTTGGGTAGTCCTTCGCAGCTGCTGTGTTCTTGGAACTCAGGGCTTTCTGGTTAAAAGAACACTAACCCTAGGCCTAACTCAAACCTTAAGCCTAGGAAGGAAAATCAGCCTATGATTCGGGATGGTCTCATGGAAATAGCAGTGGAGGCAGCCAAGTTGTGTCACTTTTGCGCTCCCCTTGGGATGCCTTTAACAGCTGCAGTGTGCCTGGAGCACAGGGCTTCCTGGTTTTAAAAGTCCTAGGCCTAAGCCTAACAGTAACCCTAGGAAGGTAAATCAGCCGGGTATTAGGGTTCTTCCTAAGGAAAAAGCTGTGAAAGCAGCCATGTTGTGGCACTTCTGCGCTCCCTTTGGGATGCCTTTGGCAGATGCAGTAAGCCTGGAACTCAGGGCTTCCTGCTTAAAAAAATCCTTGCCCTTGGCTGAGCCCTAACCCTAACCCTAGGCAGATAAATCAGCCTAGGTATAGGGATGGTGCCAAGGAAAAAGCTGTGAAAGCTGCCATGTTGTTGCACTTTTGTACTCCCCTTGGGATGCCTTTCACAGCTGCCAAGTGCCTGGAGCTCAGGGCTTCCTGGTTTAAAAAACCATGTCCCTAGCTGAGACAGGAGGCAGGTGATTCAGCCTAGGCTTAGCAATGGTGCCAATGAAAACGTGTGGAGGCAGCCATTTTCTGGCACTTTTGTGCTCCCCTTGGGATGCCTTTCGCAGCTGCCGTGTGCCTGGAGCTCAGAGCTTGCTGGTTTAAAAAGCTCTACACCTAGGCGTAACCCTAACCCTAACTGTAACACTGGTCATTTAAATCAGCCTGGGTTTAGGAATTATCCCAAGGGAAAAGCTGTGGAGACAGCCATGTTGTGGCAGTTTTGCGCTCCCCTTGGGATGCCTTTCACAGCTGCAGTGTGCTTGGAGCACAGGGCTTCCTGGTTTTAAAAGTCCTAGGCCTAGGCCTAACAGTAACCCTAGGAAGGTAAATCAGCCGGGTATTAGGGTTCTTCCTAAGGAAAAAGCTGTGAAAGCAGCCATGTTGTGGCACTTTCGCGCTCCCCTTGGGATGCCTTTCACAGCTGCAGTGTGCTTGGAGCACAGGGCTTCCTTGTTTAAAAAACCACAACTTTAGCCCAAACTGGAGGCTTCTAAATCAGCCTTCGTTTCGGGACATCCCCAAGGAAAAAGCTGTGCAGGCAGGCATGTTGAGGCACTTCTGCGCTCTTCTTGGGTAGTCCTTCGCAGCTGCTGTGTTCTTGGAACTCAGGGCTTTCTGGTTAAAAGAACACTAACCCTAGGCCTAACTCAAACCTTAAGCCTAGGAAGGAAAATCAGCCTATGATTCGGGATGGTCTCATGGAAATAGCAGTGGAGGCAGCCAAGTTGTGTCACTTTTGCGCTCCCCTTGGGATGCCTTTAACAGCTGCAGTGTGCCTGGAGCACAGGGCTTCCTGGTTTTAAAAGTCCTAGGCCTAAGCCTAACAGTAACCCTAGGAAGGTAAATCAGCCGGGTATTAGGGTTCTTCCTAAGGAAAAAGCTGTAAAAGCAGCCATGTTGTGGACCTTCTGCGCTCCCTTTGGGATGCCTTTGGCAGATGCAGTAAGCCTGGAACTCAGGGCTTCCTGGTTAAAAAAATCCTTGCCCTTGGCTGAGCCCTAAGCCTAACCCTAGGCAGATAAATCAGCCTAGGTATAGGGATGGTGCCAAGGAAAAAGCTGTGAAAGCTGCCATGTTGTTGCACTTTTGTACTCCCCTTGGGATGCCTTAAACAGCTGCCAAGTGCCTGGAGCTCAGGGCTTCCTGGTTTAAGAAACCATGTCCCTAGATCAGACTGGAGGCAGGTAATTCAGCCTAGGCTTAGCAACGGTGCCAATGAAAACGTGTGGAGGCAGCCATTTTCTGGCACTTTTGTGCTCCCCTTGGGATGCCTTTCGCAGCTGCCGTGTGCCTGGAGCTCAGAGCTTGATGGTTTAAAAAGCTCTACACCTAGGCGTAACCCTAACCCTAACCGTAACACTGGTCATTTAAATCAGCCTGGGTTTAGGAATTATCCCAAGGGAAAAGCTGTGGAGTCAGCCATGTTGTGGCACTTTTGCGCTCCCCGTGGGATGCCTTTCACAGCTGCAGTGAGCTTGGAGCACAGGGGTTCCTGGTGTAAAAAACCACAACTTTAGCCCAAACTGGAGGCTTCTAAATCAGCCTTCGTTTCAGGACGTCCCCAAGGAAAAAGCTGTGGAGGCAGGCATGTTGAGGCACTTCTGCGCTCTTCTTGGGTAGTCCTTCGCAGCTGCTGTGTTCTTGGAACTCAGGGCTTTCTGGTTAAAAGAACACTAACCCTAGGCCTAACTCAAACCTTAAGCCTAGGAAGGAAAATCAGCCTATGATTCGGGATGGTCTCATGGAAATAGCAGTGGAGGCAGCCAAGTTGTGTCACTTTTGCGCTCCCCTTGGGATGCCTTTCACAGCTGCAGTGTGCCTGGAGCACAGGGCTTCCTGGTTTTAAAAGTCCTAGGCCTAAGCCTAACAGTAACCCTAGGAAGGTAAATCAGCCGGGTATTAGGGTTCTTCCTAAGGAAAAAGCTGTGAAAGCAGCCATGTTGTGGCACTTCACCGCTCCCTTTGGGATGCCTTTGGCAGATGCAGTAAGCCTGGAACTCAGGGCTTCCTGGTTAAAAAAATCCTAGCCCTAGGCTGAGCCCTAACCCTAACCCTAGGCAGATAAATCAGCCTAGGTATAGGGATGGTGCCAAGGAAAAAGCTGTGAAAGCTGCCATGTTGTTGCACTTTTGTACTCCCCTTGGGATGCCTTTCACAGCTGCCGTGTGCCTGGAGCTCAGGGCTTCCTGGTTTAAAAAACCATGTCCCTAGCTGAGACTGGAGGCAGGTGATTCAGCCTAGGCTTAGCAACGGTGCCAATGAAAACGTGTGGAGGCAGCCATTTTCTGGCACTTTTGTGCTCCCCTTGGGATGCCTTTCGCAGCTGCCGTGTGCCTGGAGCTCAGAGCTTGCTGGTTTAAAAAGCTCTACACCTAGGCGTAACCCTAACCCTAACCGTAACACTGGTCATTTAAATCAGCCTGGGTTTAGGAATTATCCCAAGGGAAAAGCTGTGGAGTCAGCCATGTTGTGGCACTTTTGCGCTCCCCGTGGGATGCCTTTCACAGCTGCAGTGTGCTTGGAGCACAGGGCTTCCTGGTGTAAAAAACCACAACTTTAGCCCAAACTGGAGGCTTCTAAATCAGCCTTCGTTTCAGGACGTCCCCAAGGAAAAAGCTGTGGAGGCAGGCATGTTGAGGCACTTCTGCGCTCTTCTTGGGTAGTCCTTCGCAGCTGCTGTGTTCTTGGAACTCAGGGCTTTCTGGTTAAAAGAACACTAACCCTAGGCCTAACTCAAACCTTAAGCCTAGGAAGGAAAATCAGCCTATGATTCGGGATGGTCTCATGGAAATAGCAGTGGAGGCAGCCAAGTTGTGTCACTTTTGCGCTCCCCTTGGGATGCCTTTAACAGCTGCAGTGTGCCTGGAGCACAGGGCTTCCTGGTTTTAAAAGTCCTAGGCCTAAGCCTAACAGTAACCCTAGGAAGGTAAATCAGCCGGGTATTAGGGTTCTTCCTAAGGAAAAAGCTGTGAAAGCAGCCATGTTGTGGCACTTCTGCGCTCCCTTTGGGATGCCTTTGGCAGATGCAGTAAGCCTGGAACTCAGGGCTTCCTGCTTAAAAAAATCCTTGCCCTTGGCTGAGCCCTAACCCTAACCCTAGGCAGATAAATCAGCCTAGGTATAGGGATGGTGCCAAGGAAAAAGCTGTGAAAGCTGCCATGTTGTTGCACTTTTGTACTCCCCTTGGGATGCCTTTCACAGCTGCCAAGTGCCTGGAGCTCAGGGCTTCCTGGTTTAAAAAACCATGTCCCTAGCTGAGACAGGAGGCAGGTGATTCAGCCTAGGCTTAGCAATGGTGCCAATGAAAACGTGTGGAGGCAGCCATTTTCTGGCACTTTTGTGCTCCCCTTGGGATGCCTTTCGCAGCTGCCGTGTGCCTGGAGCTCAGAGCTTGCTGGTTTAAAAAGCTCTACACCTAGGCGTAACCCTAACCCTAACTGTAACACTGGTCATTTAAATCAGCCTGGGTTTAGGAATTATCCCAAGGGAAAAGCTGTGGAGACAGCCATGTTGTGGCAGTTTTGCGCTCCCCTTGGGATGCCTTTCACAGCTGCAGTGTGCTTGGAGCACAGGGCTTCCTGGTTTTAAAAGTCCTAGGCCTAGGCCTAACAGTAACCCTAGGAAGGTAAATCAGCCGGGTATTAGGGTTCTTCCTAAGGAAAAAGCTGTGAAAGCAGCCATGTTGTGGCACTTTCGCGCTCCCCTTGGGATGCCTTTCACAGCTGCAGTGTGCTTGGAGCACAGGGCTTCCTTGTTTAAAAAACCACAACTTTAGCCCAAACTGGAGGCTTCTAAATCAGCCTTCGTTTCGGGACATCCCCAAGGAAAAAGCTGTGCAGGCAGGCATGTTGAGGCACTTCTGCGCTCTTCTTGGGTAGTCCTTCGCAGCTGCTGTGTTCTTGGAACTCAGGGCTTTCTGGTTAAAAGAACACTAACCCTAGGCCTAACTCAAACCTTAAGCCTAGGAAGGAAAATCAGCCTATGATTCGGGATGGTCTCATGGAAATAGCAGTGGAGGCAGCCAAGTTGTGTCACTTTTGCGCTCCCCTTGGGATGCCTTTAACAGCTGCAGTGTGCCTGGAGCACAGGGCTTCCTGGTTTTAAAAGTCCTAGGCCTAAGCCTAACAGTAACCCTAGGAAGGTAAATCAGCCGGGTATTAGGGTTCTTCCTAAGGAAAAAGCTGTAAAAGCAGCCATGTTGTGGACCTTCTGCGCTCCCTTTGGGATGCCTTTGGCAGATGCAGTAAGCCTGGAACTCAGGGCTTCCTGGTTAAAAAAATCCTTGCCCTTGGCTGAGCCCTAAGCCTAACCCTAGGCAGATAAATCAGCCTAGGTATAGGGATGGTGCCAAGGAAAAAGCTGTGAAAGCTGCCATGTTGTTGCACTTTTGTACTCCCCTTGGGATGCCTTAAACAGCTGCCAAGTGCCTGGAGCTCAGGGCTTCCTGGTTTAAGAAACCATGTCCCTAGATCAGACTGGAGGCAGGTAATTCAGCCTAGGCTTAGCAACGGTGCCAATGAAAACGTGTGGAGGCAGCCATTTTCTGGCACTTTTGTGCTCCCCTTGGGATGCCTTTCGCAGCTGCCGTGTGCCTGGAGCTCAGAGCTTGATGGTTTAAAAAGCTCTACACCTAGGCCTAACCCTAACCCTAACCGTAACACTGGTCATTTAAATCAGCCTGGGTTTAGGAATTATCCCAAGGGAAAAGCTGTGGAGTCAGCCATGTTGTGGCACTTTTGCGCTCCCCGTGGGATGCCTTTCACAGCTGCAGTGAGCTTGGAGCACAGGGGTTCCTGGTGTAAAAAACCACAACTTTAGCCCAAACTGGAGGCTTCTAAATCAGCCTTCGTTTCAGGACGTCCCCAAGGAAAAAGCTGTGGAGGCAGGCATGTTGAGGCACTTCTGCGCTCTTCTTGGGTAGTCCTTCGCAGCTGCTGTGTTCTTGGAACTCAGGGCTTTCTGGTTAAAAGAACACTAACCCTAGGCCTAACTCAAACCTTAAGCCTAGGAAGGAAAATCAGCCTATGATTCGGGATGGTCTCATGGAAATAGCAGTGGAGGCAGCCAAGTTGTGTCACTTTTGCGCTCCCCTTGGGATGCCTTTCACAGCTGCAGTGTGCCTGGAGCACAGGGCTTCCTGGTTTTAAAAGTCCTAGGCCTAAGCCTAACAGTAACCCTAGGAAGGTAAATCAGCCGGGTATTAGGGTTCTTCCTAAGGAAAAAGCTGTGAAAGCAGCCATGTTGTGGCACTTCACCGCTCCCTTTGGGATGCCTTTGGCAGATGCAGTAAGCCTGGAACTCAGGGCTTCCTGGTTAAAAAAATCCTAGCCCTAGGCTGAGCCCTAACCCTAACCCTAGGCAGATAAATCAGCCTAGGTATAGGGATGGTGCCAAGGAAAAAGCTGTGAAAGCTGCCATGTTGTTGCACTTTTGTACTCCCCTTGGGATGCCTTTCACAGCTGCCGTGTGCCTGGAGCTCAGGGCTTCCTGGTTTAAAAAACCATGTCCCTAGCTGAGACTGGAGGCAGGTGATTCAGCCTAGGCTTAGCAATGGTGCCAATGAAAACGTGTGGAGGCAGCCATTTTCTGGCACTTTTGTGCTCCCCTTGGGATGCCTTTCGCAGCTGCCGTGTGCCTGGAGCTCAGAGCTTGATGGTTTAAAAAGCTCTACACCTAGGCCTAACCCTAACCCTAACCGTAACACTGGTCATTTAAATCAGCCTGGGTTTAGGAATTATCCCAAGGGAAAAGCTGTGGAGTCAGCCATGTTGTGGCACTTTTGCGCTCCCCGTGGGATGCCTTTCACAGCTGCAGTGTGCTTGGAGCACAGGGCTTCCTGGTGTAAAAAACCACAACTTTAGCCCAAACTGGAGGCTTCTAAATCAGCCTTCGTTTCAGGGCGTCCCCAAGGAAAAAGCTGTGGAGGCAGGCATGTTGAGGCACTTCTGCGCTCTTCTTGGGTAGTCCTTCGCAGTTGCTGTGTTCTTGGAACTCAGGGCTTTCTGGTTAAAAGAACACTAACCCTAGGCCTAACTCAAACCTTAAGCCTAGGAAGGAAAATCAGCCTATGATTCGGGATGGTCTCATGGAAATAGCAGTGGAGGCAGCCAAGTTGTGTCACTTTTGCGCTCCCCTTGGGATGCCTTTAACAGCTGCAGTGTGCCTGGAGCACAGGGCTTCCTGGTTTTAAAAGTCCTAGGCCTAAGCCTAACAGTAACCCTAGGAAGGTAAATCAGCCGGGTATTAGGGTTCTTCCTAAGGAAAAAGCTGTGAAAGCAGCCATGTTGTGGCACTTCACCGCTCCCTTTGGGATGCCTTTGGCAGATGCAGTAAGCCTGGAACTCAGGGCTTCCTGGTTAAAAAAATCCTTGCCCTTGGCTGAGCCCTAACCCTAACCCTAGGCAGATAAATCAGCCTAGGTATAGGGATGGTGCCAAGGAAAAAGCTGTGAAAGCTGCCATGTTGTTGCACTTTTGTACTCCCCTTGGGATGCCTTTCACAGCTGCCGTGTGCCTGGAGCTCAGGGCTTCCTGGTTTAAAAAACCATGTCCCTAGCTGAGACTGGAGGCAGGTAATTCAGCCTAGGCTTAGCAATGGTGCCAATAAAAACGTGTGGAGGCAGCCATTTTCTGGCACTTTTGTGCTCCCCTTGGGATGCCTTTCGCAGCTGCCGTGTGCCTGGAGCTCAGAGCTTGCTGGTTTAAAAAGCTCTACACCTAGGCCTAACCCTAACCCTAACCGTAACACTGGTCATTTAAATCAGCCTGGGTTTAGGAATTATCCCAAGGGAAAAGCTGTGGAGACAGCCATGTTGTGGCACTTTTGCGCTCCCCTTGGGATGCCTTTCACAGCTGCAGTGAGCTTGGAGCACAGGGCTTCCTGGTGTAAAAAACCACAACTTTAGCCCAAACTGGAGGCTTCTAAATCAGCCTTCGTTTCGGGACGTCCCCAAGGAAAAAGCTGTGGAGGCAGGCATGTTGAGGCACTTCTGCGCTCTTCTTGGGTAGTCCTTCGCAGCTGCTGTGTTCTTGGAACTCAGGGCTTTCTGGTTAAAAGAACACTAACCCTAGGCCTAACTCAAACCTTAAGCCTAGGAAGGAAAATCAGCCTATGATTCGGGATGGTCTCATGGAAATAGCAGTGGAGGCAGCCAAGTTGTGTCACTTTTGCGCTCCCCTTGGGATGCCTTTAACAGCTGCAGTGTGCCTGGAGCACAGGGCTTCCTGGTTTTAAAAGTCCTAGGCCTAAGCCTAACAGTAACCCTAGGAAGGTAAATCAGCCGGGTATTAGGGTTCTTCCTAAGGAAAAAGCTGTGAAAGCAGCCATGTTGTGGCACTTCTGCGCTCCCTTTGGGATGCCTTTGGCAGATGCAGTAAGCCTGGAACTCAGGGCTTCCTGCTTAAAAAAATCCTTGCCCTTGGCTGAGCCCTAACCCTAACCCTAGGCAGATAAATCAGCCTAGGTATAGGGATGGTGCCAAGGAAAAAGCTGTGAAAGCTGCCATGTTGTTGCACTTTTGTACTCCCCTTGGGATGCCTTTCACAGCTGCCGTGTGCCTGGAGCTCAGGGCTTCCTGGTTTAAAAAACCATGTCCCTAGCTGAGACTGGAGGCAGGTAATTCAGCCTAGGCTTAGCAATGGTGCCAATAAAAACGCGTGGAGGCAGCCATTTTCTGGCACTTTTGTGCTCCCCTTGGGATGCCTTTCGCAGCTGCCGTGTGCCTGGAGCTCAGAGCTTGCTGGTTTAAAAAGCTCTACACCTAGGCCTAACCCTAACCCTAACCGTAACACTGGTCATTTAAATCAGCCTGGGTTTAGGAATTATCCCAAGGGAAAAGCTGTGGAGACAGCCATGTTGTGGCACTTTTGCGCTCCCCTTGGGATGCCTTTCACAGCTGCAGTGAGCTTGGAGCACAGGGCTTCCTGGTGTAAAAACCCACAACTTTAGCCCAAACTGGAGGCTTCTAAATCAGCCTTCGTTTCAGGACGTCCCCAAGGAAAAAGCTGTGGAGGCAGGCATGTTGAGGCACTTCTGCGCTCTTCTTGGGTAGTCCTTCGCAGCTGCTGTGTTCTTGGAACTCAGGGCTTTCTGGTTAAAAGAACACTAACCCTAGGCCTAACTCAAACCTTAAGCCTAGGAAGGAAAATCAGCCTATGATTCGGGATGGTCTCATGGAAATAGCAGTGGAGGCAGCCAAGTTGTGTCACTTTTGCGCTCCCCTTGGGATGCCTTTAACAGCTGCAGTGTGCCTGGAGCACAGGGCTTCCTGGTTTTAAAAGTCCTAGGCCTAAGCCTAACAGTAACCCTAGGAAGGTAAATCAGCCGGGTATTAGGGTTCTTCCTAAGGAAAAAGCTGTGAAAGCAGCCATGTTGTGGCACTTCTGCGCTCCCTTTGGGATGCCTTTGGCAGATGCAGTAAGCCTGGAACTCAGGGCTTCCTGCTTAAAAAAATCCTTGCCCTTGGCTGAGCCCTAACCCTAACCCTAGGCAGATAAATCAGCCTAGGTATAGGGATGGTGCCAAGGAAAAAGCTGTGAAAGCTGCCATGTTGTTGCACTTTTGTACTCCCCTTGGGATGCCTTTCACAGCTGCCAAGTGCCTGGAGCTCAGGGCTTCCTGGTTTAAAAAACCATGTCCCTAGCTGAGACAGGAGGCAGGTGATTCAGCCTAGGCTTAGCAATGGTGCCAATGAAAACGTGTGGAGGCAGCCATTTTCTGGCACTTTTGTGCTCCCCTTGGGATGCCTTTCGCAGCTGCCGTGTGCCTGGAGCTCAGAGCTTGCTGGTTTAAAAAGCTCTACACCTAGGCGTAACCCTAACCCTAACTGTAACACTGGTCATTTAAATCAGCCTGGGTTTAGGAATTATCCCAAGGGAAAAGCTGTGGAGACAGCCATGTTGTGGCACTTTTGCGCTCCCCTTGGGATGCCTTTCACAGCTGCAGTGTGCTTGGAGCACAGGGCTTCCTGGTGTTAAAACCCACAACTTTAGCCCAAACTGGAGGCTTCTAAATCAGCCTTCGTTTCGGGACATCCCCAAGGAAAAAGCTGTGCAGGCAGGCATGTTGAGGCACTTCTGCGCTCCTCTTGGGTAGTCCTTCGCAGCTGCTGTGTTCTTGGAACTCAGGGCTTTCTGGTTAAAAGAACACTAACCCTAGGCCTAACTCAAACCTTAAGCCTAGGAAGGAAAATCAGCCTATGATTCGGGATGGTCTCATGGAAATAGCAGTGGAGGCAGCCAAGTTGTGTCACTTTTGCGCTCCCCTTGGGATGCCTTTAACAGCTGCAGTGTGCCTGGAGCACAGGGCTTCCTGGTTTTAAAAGTCCTAGGCCTAAGCCTAACAGTAACCCTAGGAAGGTAAATCAGCCGGGTATTAGGGTTCTTCCTAAGGAAAAAGCTGTAAAAGCAGCCATGTTGTGGACCTTCTGCGCTCCCTTTGGGATGCCTTTGGCAGATGCAGTAAGCCTGGAACTCAGGGCTTCCTGGTTAAAAAAATCCTTGCCCTTGGCTGAGCCCTAACCCTAACCCTAGGCAGATAAATCAGCCTAGGTATAGGGATGGTGCCAAGGAAAAAGCTGTGAAAGCTGCCATGTTGTTGCACTTTTGTACTCCCCTTGGGATGCCTTTCACAGCTGCCAAGTGCCTGGAGCTCAGGGCTTCCTGGTTTAAAAAACCATGTCCCTAGCTGAGACTGGAGGCAGGTGATTCAGCCTAGGCTTAGCAACGGTGCCAATGAAAACGTGTGGAGGCAGCCATTTTCTGGCACTTTTGTGCTCCCCTTGGGATGCCTTTCGCAGCTGCCGTGTGCCTGGAGCTCAGAGCTTGCTGGTTTAAAAAGCTCTACACCTAGGCGTAACCCTAACCCTAACCGTAACACTGGTCATTTAAATCAGCCTGGGTTTAGGAATTATCCCAAGGGAAAAGCTGTGGAGTCAGCCATGTTGTGGCACTTTTGCGCTCCCCGTGGGATGCCTTTCACAGCTGCAGTGTGCTTGGAGCACAGGGCTTCCTGGTGTAAAAACCCACAACTTTAGCCCAAACTGGAGGCTTCTAAATCAGCCTTCGTTTCAGGACGTCCCCAAGGAAAAAGCTGTGGAGGCAGGCATGTTGAGGCACTTCTGCGCTCTTCTTGGGTAGTCCTTCGCAGCTGCTGTGTTCTTGGAACTCAGGGCTTTCTGGTTAAAAGAACACTAACCCTAGGCCTAACTCAAACCTTAAGCCTAGGAAGGAAAATCAGCCTATGATTCGGGATGGTCTCATGGAAATAGCAGTGGAGGCAGCCAAGTTGTGTCACTTTTGCGCTCCCCTTGGGATGCCTTTAACAGCTGCAGTGTGCCTGGAGCACAGGGCTTCCTGGTTTTAAAAGTCCTAGGCCTAAGCCTAACAGTAACCCTAGGAAGGTAAATCAGCCGGGTATTAGGGTTCTTCCTAAGGAAAAAGCTGTGAAAGCAGCCATGTTGTGGCACTTCTGCGCTCCCTTTGGGATGCCTTTGGCAGATGCAGTAAGCCTGGAACTCAGGGCTTCCTGCTTAAAAAAATCCTTGCCCTTGGCTGAGCCCTAACCCTAACCCTAGGCAGATAAATCAGCCTAGGTATAGGGATGGTGCCAAGGAAAAAGCTGTGAAAGCTGCCATGTTGTTGCACTTTTGTACTCCCCTTGGGATGCCTTTCACAGCTGCCAAGTGCCTGGAGCTCAGGGCTTCCTGGTTTAAAAAACCATGTCCCTAGCTGAGACAGGAGGCAGGTGATTCAGCCTAGGCTCAGCAATGGTGCCAATGAAAACGTGTGGAGGCAGCCATTTTCTGGCACTTTTGTGCTCCCCTTGGGATGCCTTTCGCAGCTGCCGTGTGCCTGGAGCTCAGAGCTTGCTGGTTTAAAAAGCTCTACACCTAGGCGTAACCCTAACCCTAACTGTAACACTGGTCATTTAAATCAGCCTGGGTTTAGGAATTATCCCAAGGGAAAAGCTGTGGAGACAGCCATGTTGTGGCAGTTTTGCGCTCCCCTTGGGATGCCTTTCACAGCTGCAGTGTGCTTGGAGCACAGGGCTTCCTGGTTTTAAAAGTCCTAGGCCTAGGCCTAACAGTAACCCTAGGAAGGTAAATCAGCCGGGTATTAGGGTTCTTCCTAAGGAAAAAGCTGTGAAAGCAGCAATGTTGTGGCACTTTCGCGCTCCCTTTGGGATGCCTTTCACAGCTGCAGTGTGCTTGGAGCACAGGGCTTCCTTATTTAAAAAACCACAACTTTAGCCCAAACTGGAGGCTTCTAAATCAGCCTTCGTTTCGGGACATCCCCAAGGAAAAAGCTGTGCAGGCAGGCATGTTGAGGCACTTCTGCGCTCTTCTTGGGTAGTCCTTCGCAGCTGCTGTGTTCTTGGAACTCAGGGCTTTCTGGTTAAAAGAACACTAACCCTAGGCCTAACTCAAACCTTAAGCCTAGGAAGGAAAATCAGCCTATGATTCGGGATGGTCTCATGGAAATAGCAGTGGAGGCAGCCAAGTTGTGTCACTTTTGCGCTCCCCTTGGGATGCCTTTAACAGCTGCAGTGTGCCTGGAGCACAGGGCTTCCTGGTTTTAAAAGTCCTAGGCCTAAGCCTAACAGTAACCCTAGGAAGGTAAATCAGCCGGGTATTAGGGTTCTTCCTAAGGAAAAAGCTGTAAAAGCAGCCATGTTGTGGACCTTCTGCGCTCCCTTTGGGATGCCTTTGGCAGATGCAGTAAGCCTGGAACTCAGGGCTTCCTGGTTAAAAAAATCCTTGCCCTTGGCTGAGCCCTAAGCCTAACCCTAGGCAGATAAATCAGCCTAGGTATAGGGATGGTGCCAAGGAAAAAGCTGTGAAAGCTGCCATGTTGTTGCACTTTTGTACTCCCCTTGGGATGCCTTAAACAGCTGCCAAGTGCCTGGAGCTCAGGGCTTCCTGGTTTAAGAAACCATGTACCTAGATCAGACTGGAGGCAGGTAATTCAGCCTAGGCTTAGCAACGGTGCCAATGAAAACGTGTGGAGGCAGCCATTTTCTGGCACTTTTGTGCTCCCCTTGGGATGCCTTTCGCAGCTGCCGTGTGCCTGGAGCTCAGAGCTTGATGGTTTAAAAAGCTCTACACCTAGGCGTAACCCTAACCCTAACCGTAACACTGGTCATTTAAATCAGCCTGGGTTTAGGAATTATCCCAAGGGAAAAACTGTGGAGTCAGCCATGTTGTGGCACTTTTGCGCTCCCCGTGGGATGCCTTTCACAGCTGCAGTGAGCTTGGAGCACAGGGCTTCCTGGTGTAAAAAACCACAACTTTAGCCCAAACTGGAGGCTTCTAAATCAGCCTTCGTTTCAGGACGTCCCCAAGGAAAAAGCTGTGGAGGCAGGCATGTTGAGGCACTTCTGCGCTCTTCTTGGGTAGTCCTTCGCAGCTGCTGTGTTCTTGGAACTCAGGGCTTTCTGGTTAAAAGAACACTAACCCTAGGCCTAACTCAAACCTTAAGCCTAGGAAGGAAAATCAGCCTATGATTCGGGATGGTCTCATGGAAATAGCAGTGGAGGCAGCCAAGTTGTGTCACTTTTGCGCTCCCCTTGGGATGCCTTTCACAGCTGCAGTGTGCCTGGAGCACAGGGCTTCCTGGTTTTAAAAGTCCTAGGCCTAAGCCTAACAGTAACCCTAGGAAGGTAAATCAGCCGGGTATTAGGGTTCTTCCTAAGGAAAAAGCTGTGAAAGCAGCCATGTTGTGGCACTTCACCGCTCCCTTTGGGATGCCTTTGGCAGATGCAGTAAGCCTGGAACTCAGGGCTTCCTGGTTAAAAAAATCCTAGCCCTAGGCTGAGCCCTAACCCTAACCCTAGGCAGATAAATCAGCCTAGGTATAGGGATGGTGCCAAGGAAAAAGCTGTGAAAGCTGCCATGTTGTTGCACTTTTGTACTCCCCTTGGGATGCCTTTCACAGCTGCCGTGTGCCTGGAGCTCAGGGCTTCCTGGTTTAAAAAACCATGTCCCTAGCTGAGACTGGAGGCAGGTGATTCAGCCTAGGCTTAGCAATGGTGCCAATGAAAACGTGTGGAGGCAGCCATTTTCTGGCACTTTTGTGCTCCCCTTGGGATGCCTTTCGCAGCTGCCGTGTGCCTGGAGCTCAGAGCTTGATGGTTTAAAAAGCTCTACACCTAGGCCTAACCCTAACCCTAACCGTAACACTGGTCATTTAAATCAGCCTGGGTTTAGGAATTATCCCAAGGGAAAAGCTGTGGAGTCAGCCATGTTGTGGCACTTTTGCGCTCCCCGTGGGATGCCTTTCACAGCTGCAGTGTGCTTGGAGCACAGGGCTTCCTGGTGTAAAAAACCACAACTTTAGCCCAAACTGGAGGCTTCTAAATCAGCCTTCGTTTCAGGACGTCCCCAAGGAAAAAGCTGTGGAGGCAGGCATGTTGAGGCACTTCTGCGCTCTTCTTGGGTAGTCCTTCGCAGCTGCTGTGTTCTTGGAACTCAGGGCTTTCTGGTTAAAAGAACACTAACCCTAGGCCTAACTCAAACCTTAAGCCTAGGAAGGAAAATCAGCCTATGATTCGGGATGGTCTCATGGAAATAGCAGTGGAGGCAGCCAAGTTGTGTCACTTTTGCGCTCCCCTTGGGATGCCTTTAACAGCTGCAGTGTGCCTGGAGCACAGGGCTTCCTGGTTTTAAAAGTCCTAGGCCTAAGCCTAACAGTAACCCTAGGAAGGTAAATCAGCCGGGTATTAGGGTTCTTCCTAAGGAAAAAGCTGTGAAAGCAGCCATGTTGTGGCACTTCTGCGCTCCCTTTGGGATGCCTTTGGCAGATGCAGTAAGCCTGGAACTCAGGGCTTCCTGCTTAAAAAAATCCTTGCCCTTGGCTGAGCCCTAACCCTAACCCTAGGCAGATAAATCAGCCTAGGTATAGGGATGGTGCCAAGGAAAAAGCTGTGAAAGCTGCCATGTTGTTGCACTTTTGTACTCCCCTTGGGATGCCTTTCACAGCTGCCAAGTGCCTGGAGCTCAGGGCTTCCTGGTTTAAAAAACCATGTCCCTAGCTGAGACAGGAGGCAGGTGATTCAGCCTAGGCTTAGCAATGGTGCCAATGAAAACGTGTGGAGGCAGCCATTTTCTGGCACTTTTGTGCTCCCCTTGGGATGCCTTTCGCAGCTGCCGTGTGCCTGGAGCTCAGAGCTTGCTGGTTTAAAAAGCTCTACACCTAGGCGTAACCCTAACCCTAACTGTAACACTGGTCATTTAAATCAGCCTGGGTTTAGGAATTATCCCAAGGGAAAAGCTGTGGAGACAGCCATGTTGTGGCAGTTTTGCGCTCCCCTTGGGATGCCTTTCACAGCTGCAGTGTGCTTGGAGCACAGGGCTTCCTGGTTTTAAAAGTCCTAGGCCTAGGCCTAACAGTAACCCTAGGAAGGTAAATCAGCCGGGTATTAGGGTTCTTCCTAAGGAAAAAGCTGTGAAAGCAGCAATGTTGTGGCACTTTCGCGCTCCCCTTGGGATGCCTTTCACAGCTGCAGTGTGCTTGGAGCACAGGGCTTCCTTGTTTAAAAAACCACAACTTTAGCCCAAACTGGAGGCTTCTAAATCAGCCTTCGTTTCGGGACATCCCCAAGGAAAAAGCTGTGCAGGCAGGCATGTTGAGGCACTTCTGCGCTCTTCTTGGGTAGTCCTTCGCAGCTGCTGTGTTCTTGGAACTCAGGGCTTTCTGGTTAAAAGAACACTAACCCTAGGCCTAACTCAAACCTTAAGCCTAGGAAGGAAAATCAGCCTATGATTCGGGATGGTCTCATGGAAATAGCAGTGGAGGCAGCCAAGTTGTGTCACTTTTGCGCTCCCCTTGGGATGCCTTTAACAGCTGCAGTGTGCCTGGAGCACAGGGCTTCCTGGTTTTAAAAGTCCTAGGCCTAAGCCTAACAGTAACCCTAGGAAGGTAAATCAGCCGGGTATTAGGGTTCTTCCTAAGGAAAAAGCTGTAAAAGCAGCCATGTTGTGGACCTTCTGCGCTCCCTTTGGGATGCCTTTGGCAGATGCAGTAAGCCTGGAACTCAGGGCTTCCTGGTTAAAAAAATCCTTGCCCTTGGCTGAGCCCTAAGCCTAACCCTAGGCAGATAAATCAGCCTAGGTATAGGGATGGTGCCAAGGAAAAAGCTGTGAAAGCTGCCATGTTGTTGCACTTTTGTACTCCCCTTGGGATGCCTTAAACAGCTGCCAAGTGCCTGGAGCTCAGGGCTTCCTGGTTTAAGAAACCATGTCCCTAGATCAGACTGGAGGCAGGTAATTCAGCCTAGGCTTAGCAACGGTGCCAATGAAAACGTGTGGAGGCAGCCATTTTCTGGCACTTTTGTGCTCCCCTTGGGATGCCTTTCGCAGCTGCCGTGTGCCTGGAGCTCAGAGCTTGATGGTTTAAAAAGCTCTACACCTAGGCGTAACCCTAACCCTAACCGTAACACTGGTCATTTAAATCAGCCTGGGTTTAGGAATTATCCCAAGGGAAAAGCTGTGGAGTCAGCCATGTTGTGGCACTTTTGCGCTCCCCGTGGGATGCCTTTCACAGCTGCAGTGAGCTTGGAGCACAGGGGTTCCTGGTGTAAAAAACCACAACTTTAGCCCAAACTGGAGGCTTCTAAATCAGCCTTCGTTTCAGGACGTCCCCAAGGAAAAAGCTGTGGAGGCAGGCATGTTGAGGCACTTCTGCGCTCTTCTTGGGTAGTCCTTCGCAGCTGCTGTGTTCTTGGAACTCAGGGCTTTCTGGTTAAAAGAACACTAACCCTAGGCCTAACTCAAACCTTAAGCCTAGGAAGGAAAATCAGCCTATGATTCGGGATGGTCTCATGGAAATAGCAGTGGAGGCAGCCAAGTTGTGTCACTTTTGCGCTCCCCTTGGGATGCCTTTCACAGCTGCAGTGTGCCTGGAGCACAGGGCTTCCTGGTTTTAAAAGTCCTAGGCCTAAGCCTAACAGTAACCCTAGGAAGGTAAATCAGCCGGGTATTAGGGTTCTTCCTAAGGAAAAAGCTGTGAAAGCAGCCATGTTGTGGCACTTCACCGCTCCCTTTGGGATGCCTTTGGCAGATGCAGTAAGCCTGGAACTCAGGGCTTCCTGGTTAAAAAAATCCTAGCCCTAGGCTGAGCCCTAACCCTAACCCTAGGCAGATAAATCAGCCTAGGTATAGGGATGGTGCCAAGGAAAAAGCTGTGAAAGCTGCCATGTTGTTGCACTTTTGTACTCCCCTTGGGATGCCTTTCACAGCTGCCGTGTGCCTGGAGCTCAGGGCTTCCTGGTTTAAAAAACCATGTCCCTAGCTGAGACTGGAGGCAGGTGATTCAGCCTAGGCTTAGCAATGGTGCCAATGAAAACGTGTGGAGGCAGCCATTTTCTGGCACTTTTGTGCTCCCCTTGGGATGCCTTTCGCAGCTGCCGTGTGCCTGGAGCTCAGAGCTTGATGGTTTAAAAAGCTCTACACCTAGGCCTAACCCTAACCCTAACCGTAACACTGGTCATTTAAATCAGCCTGGGTTTAGGAATTATCCCAAGGGAAAAGCTGTGGAGTCAGCCATGTTGTGGCACTTTTGCGCTCCCCGTGGGATGCCTTTCACAGCTGCAGTGTGCTTGGAGCACAGGGCTTCCTGGTGTAAAAAACCACAACTTTAGCCCAAACTGGAGGCTTCTAAATCAGCCTTCGTTTCAGGACGTCCCCAAGGAAAAAGCTGTGGAGGCAGGCATGTTGAGGCACTTCTGCGCTCTTCTTGGGTAGTCCTTCGCAGTTGCTGTGTTCTTGGAACTCAGGGCTTTCTGGTTAAAAGAACACTAACCCTAGGCCTAACTCAAACCTTAAGCCTAGGAAGGAAAATCAGCCTATGATTCGGGATGGTCTCATGGAAATAGCAGTGGAGGCAGCCAAGTTGTGTCACTTTTGCGCTCCCCTTGGGATGCCTTTCACAGCTGCAGTGTGCCTGGAGCACAGGGCTTCCTGGTTTTAAAAGTCCTAGGCCTAAGCCTAACAGTAACCCTAGGAAGGTAAATCAGCCGGGTATTAGGGTTCTTCCTAAGGAAAAAGCTGTGAAAGCAGCCATGTTGTGGCACTTCACCGCTCCCTTTGGGATGCCTTTGGCAGATGCAGTAAGCCTGGAACTCAGGGCTTCCTGGTTAAAAAAATCCTTGCCCTTGGCTGAGCCCTAAGCCTAACCCTAGGCAGATAAATCAGCCTAGGTATAGGGATGGTGCCAAGGAAAAAGCTGTGAAAGCTGCCATGTTGTTGCACTTTTGTACTCCCCTTGGGATGCCTTTCACAGCTGCCGTGTGCCTGGAGCTCAGGGCTTCCTGGTTTAAAAAACCATGTCCCTAGCTGAGACTGGAGGCAGGTAATTCAGCCTAGGCTTAGCAATGGTGCCAATAAAAACGTGTGGAGGCAGCCATTTTCTGGCACTTTTGTGCTCCCCTTGGGATGCCTTTCGCAGCTGCCGTGTGCCTGGAGCTCAGAGCTTGCTGGTTTAAAAAGCTCTACACCTAGGCGTAACCCTAACCCTAACCGTAACACTGGTCATTTAAATCAGCCTGGGTTTAGGAATTATCCCAAGGGAAAAGCTGTGGAGACAGCCATGTTGTGGCACTTTTGCGCTCCCCTTGGGATGCCTTTCACAGCTGCAGTGTGCTTGGAGCACAGGGCTTCCTGGTGTAAAAAACCACAACTTTAGCCCAAACTGGAGGCTTCTAAATCAGCCTTCGTTTCGGGACGTCCCCAAGGAAAAAGCTGTGGAGGCAGGCATGTTGAGGCACTTCTGTGCTCTTCTTGGGTAGTCCTTCGCAGCTGCTGTGTTCTTGGAACTCAGGGCTTTCTGGTTAAAAGAACACTAACCCTAGGCCTAACTCAAACCTTAAGCCTAGGAAGGAAAATCAGCCTATGATTCGGGATGGTCTCATGGAAATAGCAGTGGAGGCAGCCAAGTTGTGTCACTTTTGCGCTCCCCTTGGGATGCCTTTCACAGCTGCAGTGTGCCTGGAGCACAGGGCTTCCTGGTTTTAAAAGTCCTAGGCCTAAGCCTAACAGTAACCCTAGGAAGGTAAATCAGCCGGGTATTAGGGTTCTTCCTAAGGAAAAAGCTGTGAAAGCAGCCATGTTGTGGCACTTCTGCGCTCCCTTTGGGATGCCTTTGGCAGATGCAGTAAGCCTGGAACTCAGGGCTTCCTGGTTAAAAAAATCCTTGCCCTTGGCTGAGCCCTAAGCCTAACCCTAGGCAGATAAATCAGCCTAGGTATAGGGATGGTGCCAAGGAAAAAGCTGTGAAAGCTGCCATGTTGTTGCACTTTTGTACTCCCCTTGGGATGCCTTTCACAGCTGCCGTGTGCCTGGAGCTCAGGGCTTCCTGGTTTAAAAAACCATGTCCCTAGCTGAGACTGGAGGCAGGTAATTCAGCCTAGGCTTAGCAATGGTGCCAATAAAAACGTGTGGAGGCAGCCATTTTCTGGCACTTTTGTGCTCCCCTTGGGATGCCTTTCGCAGCTGCCGTGTGCCTGGAGCTCAGAGCTTGCTGGTTTAAAAAGCTCTACACCTAGGCCTAACCCTAACCCTAACCGTAACACTGGTCATTTAAATCAGCCTGGGTTTAGGAATTATCCCAAGGGAAAAGCTGTGGAGACAGCCATGTTGTGGCACTTTTGCGCTCCCCTTGGGATGCCTTTCACAGCTGCAGTGTGCTTGGAGCACAGGGCTTCCTGGTGTAAAAAACCACAACTTTAGCCCAAACTGGAGGCTTCTAAATCAGCCTTCGTTTCAGGACGTCCCCAAGGAAAAAGCTGTGGAGGCAGGCATGTTGAGGCACTTCTGCGCTCTTCTTGGGTAGTCCTTCGCAGCTGCTGTGTTCTTGGAACTCAGGGCTTTCTGGTTAAAAGAACACTAACCCTAGGCCTAACTCAAACCTTAAGCCTAGGAAGGAAAATCAGCCTATGATTCGGGATGGTCTCATGGAAATAGCAGTGGAGGCAGCCAAGTTGTGTCACTTTTGCGCTCCCCTTGGGATGCCTTTAACAGCTGCAGTGTGCCTGGAGCACAGGGCTTCCTGGTTTTAAAAGTCCTAGGCCTAAGCCTAACAGTAACCCTAGGAAGGTAAATCAGCCGGGTATTAGGGTTCTTCCTAAGGAAAAAGCTGTGAAAGCAGCCATGTTGTGGCACTTCTGCGCTCCCTTTGGGATGCCTTTGGCAGATGCAGTAAGCCTGGAACTCAGGGCTTCCTGGTTAAAAAAATCCTTGCCCTTGGCTGAGCCCTAACCCTAACCCTAGGCAGATAAATCAGCCTAGGTATAGGGATGGTGCCAAGGAAAAAGCTGTGAAAGCTGCCATGTTGTTGCACTTTTGTACTCCCCTTGGGATGCCTTTCACAGCTGCCGTGTGCCTGGAGCTCAGGGCTTCCTGGTTTAAAAAACCATGTCCCTAGCTGAGACTGGAGGCAGGTGATTCAGCCTAGGCTTAGCAATGGTGCCAATGAAAACGTGTGGAGGCAGCCATTTTCTGGCACTTTTGTGCTCCCCTTGGGATGCCTTTCGCAGCTGCCGTGTGCCTGGAGCTCAGAGCTTGATGGTTTAAAAAGCTCTACACCTAGGCCTAACCCTAACCCTAACCGTAACACTGGTCATTTAAATCAGCCTGGGTTTAGGAATTATCCCAAGGGAAAAGCTGTGGAGTCAGCCATGTTGTGGCACTTTTGCGCTCCCCGTGGGATGCCTTTCACAGCTGCAGTGTGCTTGGAGCACAGGGCTTCCTGGTGTAAAAAAACCACAACTTTAGCCCAAACTGGAGGCTTCTAAATCAGCCTTCGTTTCAGGACGTCCCCAAGGAAAAAGCTGTGGAGGCAGGCATGTTGAGGCACTTCTGCGCTCTTCTTGGGTAGTCCTTCGCAGTTGCTGTGTTCTTGGAACTCAGGGCTTTCTGGTTAAAAGAACACTAACCCTAGGCCTAACTCAAACCTTAAGCCTAGGAAGGAAAATCAGCCTATGATTCGGGATGGTCTCATGGAAATAGCAGTGGAGGCAGCCAAGTTGTGTCACTTTTGCGCTCCCCTTGGGATGCCTTTCACAGCTGCAGTGTGCCTGGAGCACAGGGCTTCCTGGTTTTAAAAGTCCTAGGCCTAAGCCTAACAGTAACCCTAGGAAGGTAAATCAGCCGGGTATTAGGGTTCTTCCTAAGGAAAAAGCTGTGAAAGCAGCCATGTTGTGGCACTTCACCGCTCCCTTTGGGATGCCTTTGGCAGATGCAGTAAGCCTGGAACTCAGGGCTTCCTGGTTAAAAAAATCCTTGCCCTTGGCTGAGCCCTAAGCCTAACCCTAGGCAGATAAATCAGCCTAGGTATAGGGATGGTGCCAAGGAAAAAGCTGTGAAAGCTGCCATGTTGTTGCACTTTTGTACTCCCCTTGGGATGCCTTTCACAGCTGCCGTGTGCCTGGAGCTCAGGGCTTCCTGGTTTAAAAAACCATGTCCCTAGCTGAGACTGGAGGCAGGTAATTCAGCCTAGGCTTAGCAATGGTGCCAATAAAAACGTGTGGAGGCAGCCATTTTCTGGCACTTTTGTGCTCCCCTTGGGATGCCTTTCGCAGCTGCCGTGTGCCTGGAGCTCAGAGCTTGCTGGTTTAAAAAGCTCTACACCTAGGCGTAACCCTAACCCTAACCGTAACACTGGTCATTTAAATCAGCCTGGGTTTAGGAATTATCCCAAGGGAAAAGCTGTGGAGACAGCCATGTTGTGGCACTTTTGCGCTCCCCTTGGGATGCCTTTCACAGCTGCAGTGTGCTTGGAGCACAGGGCTTCCTGGTGTAAAAAACCACAACTTTAGCCCAAACTGGAGGCTTCTAAATCAGCCTTCGTTTCGGGACGTCCCCAAGGAAAAAGCTGTGGAGGCAGGCATGTTGAGGCACTTCTGTGCTCTTCTTGGGTAGTCCTTCGCAGCTGCTGTGTTCTTGGAACTCAGGGCTTTCTGGTTAAAAGAACACTAACCCTAGGCCTAACTCAAACCTTAAGCCTAGGAAGGAAAATCAGCCTATGATTCGGGATGGTCTCATGGAAATAGCAGTGGAGGCAGCCAAGTTGTGTCACTTTTGCGCTCCCCTTGGGATGCCTTTCACAGCTGCAGTGTGCCTGGAGCACAGGGCTTCCTGGTTTTAAAAGTCCTAGGCCTAAGCCTAACAGTAACCCTAGGAAGGTAAATCAGCCGGGTATTAGGGTTCTTCCTAAGGAAAAAGCTGTGAAAGCAGCCATGTTGTGGCACTTCTGCGCTCCCTTTGGGATGCCTTTGGCAGATGCAGTAAGCCTGGAACTCAGGGCTTCCTGGTTAAAAAAATCCTTGCCCTTGGCTGAGCCCTAAGCCTAACCCTAGGCAGATAAATCAGCCTAGGTATAGGGATGGTGCCAAGGAAAAAGCTGTGAAAGCTGCCATGTTGTTGCACTTTTGTACTCCCCTTGGGATGCCTTTCACAGCTGCCGTGTGCCTGGAGCTCAGGGCTTCCTGGTTTAAAAAACCATGTCCCTAGCTGAGAGTGGAGGCAGGTAATTCAGCCTAGGCTTAGCAATGGTGCCAATAAAAACGTGTGGAGGCAGCCATTTTCTGGCACTTTTGTGCTCCCCTTGGGATGCCTTTCGCAGCTGCCGTGTGCCTGGAGCTCAGAGCTTGCTGGTTTAAAAAGCTCTACACCTAGGCCTAACCCTAACCCTAACCGTAACACTGGTCATTTAAATCAGCCTGGGTTTAGGAATTATCCCAAGGGAAAAGCTGTGGAGACAGCCATGTTGTGGCACTTTTGCGCTCCCCTTGGGATGCCTTTCACAGCTGCAGTGTGCTTGGAGCACAGGGCTTCCTGGTGTAAAAAACCACAACTTTAGCCCAAACTGGAGGCTTCTAAATCAGCCTTCGTTTCAGGACGTCCCCAAGGAAAAAGCTGTGGAGGCAGGCATGTTGAGGCACTTCTGCGCTCTTCTTGGGTAGTCCTTCGCAGCTGCTGTGTTCTTGGAACTCAGGGCTTTCTGGTTAAAAGAACACTAACCCTAGGCCTAACTCAAACCTTAAGCCTAGGAAGGAAAATCAGCCTATGATTCGGGATGGTCTCATGGAAATAGCAGTGGAGGCAGCCAAGTTGTGTCACTTTTGCGCTCCCCTTGGGATGCCTTTAACAGCTGCAGTGTGCCTGGAGCACAGGGCTTCCTGGTTTTAAAAGTCCTAGGCCTAAGCCTAACAGTAACCCTAGGAAGGTAAATCAGCCGGGTATTAGGGTTCTTCCTAAGGAAAAAGCTGTGAAAGCAGCCATGTTGTGGCACTTCTGCGCTCCCTTTGGGATGCCTTTGGCAGATGCAGTAAGCCTGGAACTCAGGGCTTCCTGGTTAAAAAAATCCTTGCCCTTGGCTGAGCCCTAACCCTAACCCTAGGCAGATAAATCAGCCTAGGTATAGGGATGGTGCCAAGGAAAAAGCTGTGAAAGCTGCCATGTTGTTGCACTTTTGTACTCCCCTTGGGATGCCTTTCACAGCTGCCAAGTGCCTGGAGCTCAGGGCTTCCTGGTTTAAAAAACCATGTCCCTAGCTGAGACAGGAGGCAGGTGATTCAGCCTAGGCTTAGCAATGGTGCCAATGAAAACGTGTGGAGGCAGCCATTTTCTGGCACTTTTGTGCTCCCCTTGGGATGCCTTTCGCAGCTGCCGTGTGCCTGGAGCTCAGAGCTTGCTGGTTTAAAAAGCTCTACACCTAGGCGTAACCCTAACCCTAACCGTAACACTGGTCATTTAAATCAGCCTGGGTTTAGGAATTATCCCAAGGGAAAAGCTGTGGAGACAGCCATGTTGTGGCACTTTTGCGCTCCCCTTGGGATGCCTTTCACAGCTGCAGTGAGCTTGGAGCACAGGGGTTCCTGGTGTAAAAAACCACAACTTTAGCCCAAACTGGAGGCTTCTAAATCAGCCTTCGTTTCGGGACGTCCCCAAGGAAAAAGCTGTGGAGGCAGGCATGTTGAGGCACTTCTGCGCTCTTCTTGGGTAGTCCTTCGCAGCTGCTGTGTTCTTGGAACTCAGGGCTTTCTGGTTAAAAGAACACTAACCCTAGGCCTAACTCAAACCTTAAGCCTAGGAAGGAAAATCAGCCTATGATTCGGGATGGTCTCATGGAAATAGCAGTGGAGGCAGCCAAGTTGTGTCACTTTTGCGCTCCCCTTGGGATGCCTTTAACAGCTGTAGTGTGCCTGGAGCACAGGGCTTCCTGGTTTTAAAAGTCCTAGGCCTAAGCCTAACAGTAACCCTAGGAAGGTAAATCAGCCGGGTATTAGGGTTCTTCCTAAGGAAAAAGCTGTGAAAGCAGCCATGTTGTGGCACTTCTGCGCTCCCTTTGGGATGCCTTTGGCAGATGCAGTAAGCCTGGAACTCAGGGCTTCCTGGTTAAAAAAATCCTAGCCCTAGGCTGAGCCCTAACCCTAACCCTACGCAGATAAATCAGCCTAGGTATAGGGATGGTGCCAAGGAAAAAGCTGTGAAAGCTGCCATGTTGTTGCACTTTTGTACTCCCCTTGGGATGCCTTTCACAGCTGCCGTGTGCCTGGAGCTCAGGGCTTCCTGGTTTAAAAAACAATGTCCCTAGCTGAGACTGGAGGCAGGTGATTCAGCCTAGGCTTAGCAATGGTGCCAATGAAAACGTGTGGAGGCAGCCATTTTCTGGCACTTTTGTGCTCCCCTTGGGATGCCTTTCGCAGCTGCCGTGTGCCTGGAGCTCAGAGCTTGCTGGTTTAAAAGCTCTACACCTAGGCCTAACCCTAACCCTAACCGTAACACTGGTCATTTAAATCAGCCTGGGTTTAGGAATTATCCCAAGGGAAAAGCTGTGGAGACAGCCATGTTGTGGCACTTTTGCGCTCCCCTTGGGATGCCTTTCACAGCTGCAGTGTGCTTGGAGCACAGGGCTTCCTGGTGTAAAAAACCACAACTTTAGCCCAAACTGGAGGCTTCTAAATCAGCCTTCGTTTCGGGACGTCCCCAAGGAAAAAGCTGTGGAGGCAGGCATGTTGAGGCACTTCTGCGCTCTTCTTGGGTAGTCCTTCGCAGCTGCTGTGTTCTTGGAACTCAGGGCTTTCTGGTTAAAAGAACACTAACCCTAGGCCTAACTCAAACCTTAAGCCTAGGAAGGAAAATCAGCCTATGATTCGGGATGGTCTCATGGAAATAGCAGTGGAGGCAGCCAAGTTGTGTCACTTTTGCGCTCCCCTTGGGATGCCTTTCACAGCTGCAGTGTGCCTGGAGCACAGGGCTTCCTGGTTTTAAAAGTCCTAGGCCTAAGCCTAACAGTAACCCTAGGAAGGTAAATCAGCCGGGTATTAGGGTTCTTCCTAAGGAAAAAGCTGTGAAAGCAGCCATGTTGTGGCACTTCTGCGCTCCCTTTGGGATGCCTTTGGCAGATGCAGTAAGCCTGGAACTCAGGGCTTCCTGCTTAAAAAAATCCTAGCCCTTGGCTGAGCCCTAACCCTAACCCTAGGCAGATAAATCAGCCTAGGTATAGGGATGGTGCCAAGGAAAAAGCTGTGAAAGCTGCCATGTTGTTGCACTTTTGTACTCCCCTTGGGATGCCTTTCACAGCTGCCAAGTGCCTGGAGCTCAGGGCTTCCTGGTTTAAAAAACCATGTCCCTAGCTGAGACTGGAGGCAGGTGATTCAGCCTAGGCTTAGCAATGGTGCCAATGAAAACGTGTGGAGGCAGCCATTTTCTGGCACTTTTGTGCTCCCCTTGGGATGCCTTTCGCAGCTGACGTGTGCCTGGAGCTCAGAGCTTGCTGGTTTTAAAAGCTCTACACCTAGGCGTAACCCTAACCCTAACTGTAACACTGGTCATTTAAATCAGCCTGGGTTTAGGAATTATCCCAAGGGAAAAGATGTGGAGACAGCCATGTTGTGGCAGTTTTGCGCTCCCCTTGGGATGCCTTTCACAGCTGCAGTGTGCCTGGAGCACAGGGCTTCCTGGTTTTAAGAGTCCTAGGCCTAGGCCTAACAGTAACCCTAGGAAGGTAAATCAGCCGGGTATTAGGGTTCTTCCTAAGGAAAAAGCTGTGAAAGCAGCAATGTTGTGGCACTTTCGCGCTCCCCTTGGGATGCCTTTCACAGCTGCAGTGTGCTTGGAGCACAGGGCTTCCTTGTTTAAAAAACCACAACTTTAGCCCAAACTGGAGGCTTCTAAATCAGCCTTCGTTTCGGGACATCCCCAAGGAAAAAGCTGTGCAGGCAGGCATGTTGAGGCACTTCTGCGCTCCTCTTGGGTAGTCCTTCGCAGCTGCTGTGTTCTTGGAACTCAGGGCTTTCTGGTTAAAAGAACACTAACCCTAGGCCTAACTCAAACCTTAAGCCTAGGAAGGAAAATCAGCCTATGATTCGGGATGGTCTCATGGAAATAGCAGTGGAGGCAGCCAAGTTGTGTCACTTTGCGCTCCCCTTGGGATGCCTTTAACAGCTGCAGTGTGCCTGGAGCACAGGGCTTCCTGGTTTTAAAAGTCCTAGGCCTAAGCCTAACAGTAACCCTAGGAAGGTAAATCAGCCGGGTATTAGGGTTCTTCCTAAGGAAAAAGCTGTAAAAGCAGCCATGTTGTGGACCTTCTGCGCTCCCTTTGGGATGCCTTTGGCAGATGCAGTAAGCCTGGAACTCAGGGCTTCCTGGTTAAAAAAATCCTTGCCCTTGGCTGAGCCCTAAGCCTAACCCTAGGCAGATAAATCAGCCTAGGTATAGGGATGGTGCCAAGGAAAAAGCTGTGAAAGCTGCCATGTTGTTGCACTTTTGTACTCC
>NW_026683033.1:0-77631 GCF_027887145.1 Ammospiza caudacuta | reverse complement strand
ACTAGCCAAGAAGAGCGCAAAAGTACCACAACATGCCTGCCTCCACAGCTTTTTCCTTGGGGACATGCCTAATTCCTGGCTGATTTGCCTTTCTCGTCATAGGGTTGGGGTTCGGCCTAGGGCTAGGATTTTTAAAAGCAGGAAGCCCTGAGTTCCAGGCACACTGGAGCTGTGAAAGGCATCCAAAAGGGAGTGCAAAAGTGCCACAACATGGCTGCTTTCACGGCTTTTTCCTTGGCAAGAAGCCTAACACCAGGCTGATTTACCTTCCCAGGGTTACTGTTAGGCTTAGGCCTAGGGCTAGGATTTTTGAAACTAGGAAGCCCTTAGCTCCAGGCACACTGCAGCTGTTCAAGGCATCCCAAGGGGAGTACAAAAGTGCAACAACATGGCAGCTTTCACAGCTTTTTCCTTGGCACCATCCCTATACCTGGGCTGATTTATCTGCCTAGGGTTAGGGTTAGGGTTCAGCCTAGGGCTTGGATTTCTTTAACCAGGAAGCCCTGAGTTCCAGGCTTACTTCATCTGCCAAAGGCATCCCAAAGGGAGTGCAGAAGTGCCACAACATGGCTGCTTTCACGGCTTTTTCCTTGGCAAGAAACCTAACATCAGGCTGATTTACCTTCCCAGGGTTACTGTTAGGCTTAGGCCTAGGGCTAGGATTTTTGAAACTAGGAAGCCCTGGGCTCCAGGCACACTGCAGCTGTTCAAGGCATCCCAAGGGGAGTACAAAAGTGCAACAACATGGCAGCTTTCACAGCTTTTTCCTTGGCACCATCCCTATACCTAGGCTGATTTATCTGCCTAGGGTTAGGGTTAGGGTTCAGCCTAGGGCTTGAATTTTTTTAACCAGGAAGCCCTGAGTTCCAGGCTTACTTCATCTGCCAAAGGCATCCCAAAGGGAGTGCAGAAGTGCCACAACATGGCTGCTTTCACGGCTTTTCCCTTAGGAAGAACCCTAATACCCGGCTGATTTACCTTCCTAGGGTTACTGTTAGGCTTAGGCCTAGGACTTTTAAAACCAGGAAGCCCTGGGCTCCAGGCACACTGCAGCTGCGAAAGGCATCCCAAGGGGAGCGCAAAAGTGACGCAACTTGGCTGCCACCACTGATATTTCCATGAGACCATCCCGAACCATAGGTTGATTTTCCTTCCTAGGGTTAAGGTTTGAGTTACGCCTAGGGTAAGGGCTCTATTAACCAGAAAGCCCTGAGTTCCAAGAACACAGCAGCTGCGAAGGACTAGCCAAGAAGAGCGCAAAAGTACCACAACATGCCTGCCTCCACAGCTTTTTCCTTGTGGACATGCCTAATTCCTGGCTGATTTGCCTTTCTCGTCTTAGGGTTGGGGTTCGGCCTAGGGCTAGGATTTTTAAAATCAGGAAGCCCTGAGTTCCAGGCACACTGGAGCTGTGAAAGGCATCCAAAAGGGAGTGCAAAAGTGCCACAACATGGCTGCTTTCACGGCTTTTTCCTTGGCAAGACGCCTAACACCAGGCTGATTTACCTTCCCAGGGTTACTGTTAGGCTTAGGCCTAGGGCTAGGATTTTTAAAACTAGGAAGCCCTTAGCTCCAGGCACACTGCAGCTGTTCAAGGCATCCCAAGGGGAGTACAAAAGTGCAACAACATGGCAGCTTTCACAGCTTTTTCCTTGGCACCATCCCTATACCTAGGCTGATTTATCTGCCTAGGGTTAGGGTTAGGGTTCAGCCTAGGGCTTGAATTTCTTTAACCAGGAAGCCCTGAGTTCCAGGCTTACTTCATCTGCCAAAGGCATCCCAAAGGGAGTGCAGAAGTGCCACAACATGGCTGCTTTCACGGCTTTTCCCTTAGGAAGAACCCTAATACCCGGCTGATTTACCTTCCTAGGGTTACTGTTAGGCTTAGGCCTAGGGCTAGGATTTTTGAAACTAGGAAGCCCTTAGCTCCAGGCACACTGCAGCTGTTCAAGGCATCCCAAGGGGAGTACAAAAGTGCAACAACATGGCAGCTTTCACAGCTTTTTCCTTGGCACCATCCCTATACCTAGGCTGATTTATCTGCCTAGGGTTAGGGTTAGGGTTCAGCCTAGGGCTTGGATTTTTTTAACCAGGAAGCCCTGAGTTCCAGGCTTACTTCATCTGCCAAAGGCATCCCAAAGGGAGTGCAAAAGTGCCACAACATGGCTGCTTTCACGGCTTTTTCCTTGGCAAGAAGCCTAACATCAGGCTGATTTACCTTCCCAGGGTTACTGTTAGGCTTAGGCCTAGGGCTAGGATTTTTGAAACTAGGAAGCCCTTAGCTCCAGGCACACTGCAGCTGTTCAAGGCATCCCAAGGGGACTACAAAAGTGCAACAACATGGCTGCTTTCACGGCTTTTCCCTTAGGAAGAACCCTAATACCCGGCTGATTTACCTTCCTAGGGTTACTGTTAGGCTTAGGCCTAGGACTTTTAAAACCAGGAAGCCCTGGGCTCCAGGCACACTGCAGCTGCGAAAGGCATCCCAAGGGGAGCGCAAAAGTGACGCAACTTGGCTGCCACCACTGATATTTCCATGAGACCATCCCGAACCATAGGTTGATTTTCCTTCCTAGGGTTAAGGTTTGAGTTACGCCTAGGGTAAGGGTTCTATTAACCAGAAAGCCCTGAGTTCCAAGAACACAGCAGCTGCGAAGGACTAGCCAAGAAGAGCGCAAAAGTACCACAACATGCCTGCCTCCACAGCTTTTTCCTTGGGGACATGCCTAATTCCTGGCTGATTTGCCTTTCTCGTCTTAGGGTTGGGGTTCGGCCTAGGGCTAGGATTTTTAAAATCAGGAAGCCCTGAGTTCCAGGCACACTGGAGCTGTGAAAGGCATCCAAAAGGGAGTGCAAAAGTGCCACAACATGGCTGCTTTCACGGCTTTTTCCTTGGCAAGAAGCCTAACATCAGGCTGATTTACTTTCCCAGGGTTACTGTTAGGCTTAGGCCTAGGGCTAGGATTTTTGAAACTAGGAAGCCCTGGGCTCCAGGCACACTGCAGCTGTTCAAGGCATCCCAAGGGGAGTACAAAAGTGCAACAACATGGCAGCTTTCACAGCTTTTTCCTTGGCACCATCCCTATACCTAGGCTGATTTATCTGCCTAGGGTTAGGGTTAGGGTTCAGCCTAGGGCTTGGATTTCTTTAACCAGGAAGCCCTGAGTTCCAGGCTTACTTCATCTGCCAAAGGCATCCCAAAGGGAGTGCAGAAGTGCCACAACATGGCTGCTTTCACGGCTTTTTCCTTGGCAAGAAGCCTAACATCAGGCTGATTTACTTTCCCAGGGTTACTGTTAGGCTTAGGCCTAGGGCTAGGATTTTTGAAACTAGGAAGCCCTTAGCTCCAGGCACACTGCAGCTGTTCAAGGCATCCCAAGGGGAGTACAAAAGTGCAACAACATGGCAGCTTTCACAGCTTTTTCCTTGGCACCATCCCTATACCTGGGCTGATTTATCTGCCTAGGGTTAGGGTTAGGGTTCAGCCTAGGGCTTGAATTTTTTTTACCAGGAAGCCCTGAGTTCCAGGCTTACTTCATCTGCCAAAGGCATCCCAAAGGGAGTGCAGAAGTGCCACAACATGGCTGCTTTCACGGCTTTTCCCTTAGGAAGAACCCTAATACCCGGCTGATTTACCTTCCTAGGGTTACTGTTAGGCTTAGGCCTAGGACTTTTAAAACCAGGAAGCCCTGGGCCCCAGGCACACTGCAGCTGCGAAAGGCATCCCAAGGGGAGCGCAAAAGTGACGCAACTTGGCTGCCACCACTGATATTTCCATGAGACCATCCCGAACCATAAGTTGATTTTCCTTCCTAGGGTTAAGGTTTGAGTTACGCCTAGGGTAAGGGTTCTATTAACCAGAAAGCCCTGAGTTCCAAGAACACAGCAGCTGCGAAGGACTAGCCAAGAAGAGCGCAAAAGTACCACAACATGCCTGCCTCCACAGCTTTTTCCTTGGGGACATGCCTAATTCCTGGCTGATTTGCCTTTCTCATCATAGGGTTGGGGTTCGGCCTAGGGCTAGGATTTTTAAAAGCAGGAAGCCCTGAGTTCCAGGCACACTGGAGCTGTGAAAGGCATCCAAAAGGGATTGCAAAAGTGCCACAACATGGCTGCTTTCACGGCTTTTTCCTTGGCAAGACGCCTAACACCAGGCTGACTTACCTTCACTGGGTTACTACTAGGCTTAAGCCTAGGGCTACGATTTTTAAAACTAGGAAGCCCTTAGCTCCAGGCACACTGCAGCTGTTCAAGGCATCCCAAGGGGAGTACAAAAGTGCAACAACATGGCAGCTTTCACAGCTTTTTCCTTGGCACCATCCCTATACCTAGGCTGATTTATCTGCCTAGGGTTAGGGTTAGGGTTCAGCCTAGGGCTTGAATTTCTTTAACCAGGAAGCCCTGAGTTCCAGGCTTACTTCATCTGCCAAAGGCATCCCAAAGGGAGTGCAGAAGTGCCACAACATGGCTGCTTTCACGGCTTTTCCCTTAGGAAGAACCCTAATACCCGGCTGATTTACCTTCCTAGGGTTACTGTTAGGCTTAGGCCTAGGACTTTTAAAACCAGGAAGCCCTGGGCTCCAGGCACACTGCAGCTGCGAAAGGCATCCCAAGGGGAGCGCAAAAGTGACGCAACTTGGCTGCCACCACTGATATTTCCATGAGACCATCCCGAACCATAGGTTGATTTTCCTTCCTAGGGTTAAGGTTTGAGTTACGCCTAGGGTAAGGGTCTATTAACCAGAAAGCCCTGAGTTCCAAGAACACAGCAGCTGCGAAGGACTAGCCAAGAAGAGCGCAAAAGTACCACAACATGCCTGCCTCCACAGCTTTTTCCTTGGGGACATGCCTAATTCCTGGCTGATTTGCCTTTCTCGTCTTAGGGTTGGGGTTCGGCCTAGGGCTAGGATTTTTAAAAGCAGGAAGCCCTGAGTTCCAGGCACACTGGAGCTGTGAAAGGCATCCAAAAGGGAGTGCAAAAGTGCCACAACATGGCTGCTTTCACGGCTTTTTCCTTGGCAAGAAGCCTAACACCAGGCTGACATACTTTCCCAGGGTTACTGTTAGGCTTAGGCCTAGGGCTAGGATTTTTGAAACTAGGAAGCCCTTAGCTCCAGGCACACTGCAGCTGTTCAAGGCATCCCAAGGGGAGTACAAAAGTGCAACAACATGGCAGCTTTCACAGCTTTTTCCTTGGCACCATCCCTATACCTGGGCTGATTTATCTGCCTAGGGTTAGGGTTAGGGTTCAGCCTAGGGCTTGAATTTTTTTTACCAGGAAGCCCTGAGTTCCAGGCTTACTTCATCTGCCAAAGGCATCCCAAAGGGAGTGCAGAAGTGCCACAACATGGCTGCTTTCACGGCTTTTCCCTTAGGAAGAACCCTAATACCCGGCTGATTTACCTTCCTAGGGTTACTGTTAGGCTTAGGCCTAGGACTTTTAAAACCAGGAAGCCCTGGGCCCCAGGCACACTGCAGCTGCGAAAGGCATCCCAAGGGGAGCGCAAAAGTGACGCAACTTGGCTGCCACCACTGATATTTCCATGAGACCATCCCGAACCATAAGTTGATTTTCCTTCCTAGGGTTAAGGTTTGAGTTACGCCTAGGGTAAGGGTTCTATTAACCAGAAAGCCCTGAGTTCCAAGAACACAGCAGCTGCGAAGGACTAGCCAAGAAGAGCGCAAAAGTAGCACAACATGCCTGCCTCCACAGCTTTTTCCTTGGGGACATGCCTAATTCCTGGCTGATTTGCCTTTCTCATCATAGGGTTGGGGTTCGGCCTAGGGCTAGGATTTTTAAAATCAGGAAGCCCTGAGTTCCAGGCACACTGGAGCTGTGAAAGGCATCCAAAAGGGATTGCAAAAGTGCCACAACATGGCTGCTTTCACGGCTTTTTCCTTGGCAAGACGCCTAACACCAGGCTGACTTACCTTCCCTGGGTTACTACTAGGCTTAAGCCTAGGGCTACGATTTTTAAAACTAGGAAGCCCTTAGCTCCAGGCACACTGCAGCTGTTCAAGGCATCCCAAGGGGAGTACAAAAGTGCAACAACATGGCAGCTTTCACAGCTTTTTCCTTGGCACCATCCCTATACCTAGGCTGATTTATCTGCCTAGGGTTAGGGTTAGGGTTCAGCCTAGGGCTTGAATTTCTTTAACCAGGAAGCCCTGAGTTCCAGGCTTACTTCATCTGCCAAAGGCATCCCAAAGGGAGTGCAGAAGTGCCACAACATGGCTGCTTTCACGGCTTTTCCCTTAGGAAGAACCCTAATACCCGGCTGATTTACCTTCCTAGGGTTACTGTTAGGCTTAGGCCTAGGACTTTTAAAACCAGGAAGCCCTGGGCTCCAGGCACACTGCAGCTGCGAAAGGCATCCCAAGGGGAGCGCAAAAGTGACGCAACTTGGCTGCCACCACTGATATTTCCATGAGACCATCCCGAACCATAGGTTGATTTTCCTTCCTAGGGTTAAGGTTTGAGTTACGCCTAGGGTAAGGGCTCTATTAACCAGAAAGCCCTGAGTTCCAAGAACACAGCAGCTGCGAAGGACTAGCCAAGAAGAGCGCAAAAGTACCACAACATGCCTGCCTCCACAGCTTTTTCCTTGTGGACATGCCTAATTCCTGGCTGATTTGCCTTTCTCGTCATAGGGTTGGGGTTCGGCCTAGGGCTAGGATTTTTAAAATCAGGAAGCCCTGAGTTCCAGGCACACTGGAGCTGTGAAAGGCATCCAAAAGGGAGTGCAAAAGTGCCACAACATGGCTGCTTTCACGGCTTTTTCCTTGGCAAGACGCCTAACACCAGGCTGATTTACCTTCCCAGGGTTACTGTTAGGCTTAGGCCTAGGGCTAGGATTTTTAAAACTAGGAAGCCCTTAGCTCCAGGCACACTGCAGCTGTTCAAGGCATCCCAAGGGGAGTACAAAAGTGCAACAACATGGCAGCTTTCACAGCTTTTTCCTTGGCACCATCCCTATACCTAGGCTGATTTATCTGCCTAGGGTTAGGGTTAGGGTTCAGCCTAGGGCTTGAATTTCTTTAACCAGGAAGCCCTGAGTTCCAGGCTTACTTCATCTGCCAAAGGCATCCCAAAGGGAGTGCAGAAGTGCCACAACATGGCTGCTTTCACGGCTTTTCCCTTAGGAAGAACCCTAATACCCGGCTGATTTACCTTCCTAGGGTTACTGTTAGGCTTAGGCCTAGGGCTAGGATTTTTGAAACTAGGAAGCCCTTAGCTCCAGGCACACTGCAGCTGTTCAAGGCATCCCAAGGGGAGTACAAAAGTGCAACAACATGGCAGCTTTCACAGCTTTTTCCTTGGCACCATCCCTATACCTAGGCTGATTTATCTGCCTAGGGTTAGGGTTAGGGTTCAGCCTAGGGCTTGGATTTTTTTAACCAGGAAGCCCTGAGTTCCAGGCTTACTTCATCTGCCAAAGGCATCCCAAAGGGAGTGCAAAAGTGCCACAACATGGCTGCTTTCACGGCTTTTTCCTTGGCAAGAAGCCTAACATCAGGCTGATTTACCTTCCCAGGGTTACTGTTAGGCTTAGGCCTAGGGCTAGGATTTTTGAAACTAGGAAGCCCTTAGCTCCAGGCACACTGCAGCTGTTCAAGGCATCCCAAGGGGACTACAAAAGTGCAACAACATGGCTGCTTTCACGGCTTTTCCCTTAGGAAGAACCCTAATACCCGGCTGATTTACCTTCCTAGGGTTACTGTTAGGCTTAGGCCTAGGACTTTTAAAACCAGGAAGCCCTGGGCTCCAGGCACACTGCAGCTGCGAAAGGCATCCCAAGGGGAGCGCAAAAGTGACGCAACTTGGCTGCCACCACTGATATTTCCATGAGACCATCCCGAACCATAGGTTGATTTTCCTTCCTAGGGTTAAGGTTTGAGTTACGCCTAGGGTAAGGGTTCTATTAACCAGAAAGCCCTGAGTTCCAAGAACACAGCAGCTGCGAAGGACTAGCCAAGAAGAGCGCAAAAGTACCACAACATGCCTGCCTCCACAGCTTTTTCCTTGGGGACATGCCTAATTCCTGGCTGATTTGCCTTTCTCGTCTTAGGGTTGGGGTTCGGCCTAGGGCTAGGATTTTTAAAATCAGGAAGCCCTGAGTTCCAGGCACACTGGAGCTGTGAAAGGCATCCAAAAGGGAGTGCAAAAGTGCCACAACATGGCTGCTTTCACGGCTTTTTCCTTGGCAAGAAGCCTAACACCAGGCTGATTTGCCTTCCCAGGGTTACTGTTAGGCTTAGGCCTTGGGCTAGGATTTTTAAAACTAGGAAGCCCTGGGCTCCAGGCACACTGCAGCTGTTCAAGGCATCCCAAGGGGAGTACAAAAGTGCAACAACATGGCAGCTTTCACAGCTTTTTCCTTGGCACCATCCCTATACCTAGGCTGATTTATCTGCCTAGGGTTAGGGTTAGGGTTCAGCCTAGGGCTTGAATTTTTTTTAACCAGGAAGCCCTGAGTTCCAGGCTTACTTCATCTGCCAAAGGCATCCCAAAGGGAGTGCAGAAGTGCCACAACATGGCTGCTTTAACGGCTTTTCCCTTAGGAAGAACCCTAATACCCGGCTGATTTACCTTCCTAGGGTTACTGTTAGGCTTAGGCCTAGGACTTGTAAAACCAGGAAGCCCTGGGCTCCAGGCACACTGCAGCTGCAAAAGGCATCCCAAGGGGAGCGCAAAAGTGACGCAACTTGGCTGCCACCACTGATATTTCCATGAGACCATCCCGAACCATAGGATGATTTTCCTTCCTAGGGTTAAGGTTTGAGTTACGCCTAGGGTAAGGGTTCTATTAACCAGAAAGCCCTGAGTTCCAAGAACACAGCAGCTGCGAAGGACTAGCCAAGAAGAGCGCAAAAGTACCACAACATGCCTGCCTCCACAGCTTTTTCCTTGGGGACATGCCTAATTCCTGGCTGATTTGCCTTTCTCGTCTTAGGGTTGGGGTTCGGCCTAGGGCTAGGATTTTTAAAATCAGGAAGCCCTGAGTTCCAGGCACACTGGAGCTGTGAAAGGCATCCAAAAGGGAGTGCAAAAGTGCCACAACATGGCTGCTTTCACGGCTTTTTCCTTGGCAAGAAGCCTAACATCAGGCTGATTTACTTTCCCAGGGTTACTGTTAGGCTTAGGCCTAGGGCTAGGATTTTTGAAACTAGGAAGCCCTTAGCTCCAGGCACACTGCAGCTGTTCAAGGCATCCCAAGGGGAGTACAAAAGTGCAACAACATGGCAGCTTTCACAGCTTTTTCCTTGGCACCATCCCTATACCTAGGCTGATTTATCTGCCTAGGGTTAGGGTTAGGGTTCAGCCTAGGGCTTGGATTTCTTTAACCAGGAAGCCCTGAGTTCCAGGCTTACTTCATCTGCCAAAGGCATCCCAAAGGGAGTGCAGAAGTGCCACAACATGGCTGCTTTCACGGCTTTTTCCTTGGCAAGAAGCCTAACATCAGGCTGATTTACTTTCCCAGGGTTACTGTTAGGCTTAGGCCTAGGGCTAGGATTTTTGAAACTAGGAAGCCCTTAGCTCCAGGCACACTGCAGCTGTTCAAGGCATCCCAAGGGGAGTACAAAAGTGCAACAACATGGCAGCTTTCACAGCTTTTTCCTTGGCACCATCCCTATACCTGGGCTGATTTATCTGCCTAGGGTTAGGGTTAGGGTTCAGCCTAGGGCTTGAATTTTTTTTACCAGGAAGCCCTGAGTTCCAGGCTTACTTCATCTGCCAAAGGCATCCCAAAGGGAGTGCAGAAGTGCCACAACATGGCTGCTTTCACGGCTTTTCCCTTAGGAAGAACCCTAATACCCGGCTGATTTACCTTCCTAGGGTTACTGTTAGGCTTAGGCCTAGGACTTTTAAAACCAGGAAGCCCTGGGCCCCAGGCACACTGCAGCTGCGAAAGGCATCCCAAGGGGAGCGCAAAAGTGACGCAACTTGGCTGCCACCACTGATATTTCCATGAGACCATCCCGAACCATAAGTTGATTTTCCTTCCTAGGGTTAAGGTTTGAGTTACGCCTAGGGTAAGGGTTCTATTAACCAGAAAGCCCTGAGTTCCAAGAACACAGCAGCTGCGAAGGACTAGCCAAGAAGAGCGCAAAAGTACCACAACATGCCTGCCTCCACAGCTTTTTCCTTGGGGACATGCCTAATTCCTGGCTGATTTGCCTTTCTCATCATAGGGTTGGGGTTCGGCCTAGGGCTAGGATTTTTAAAAGCAGGAAGCCCTGAGTTCCAGGCACACTGGAGCTGTGAAAGGCATCCAAAAGGGATTGCAAAAGTGCCACAACATGGCTGCTTTCACGGCTTTTTCCTTGGCAAGACGCCTAACACCAGGCTGACTTACCTTCACTGGGTTACTACTAGGCTTAAGCCTAGGGCTACGATTTTTAAAACTAGGAAGCCCTTAGCTCCAGGCACACTGCAGCTGTTCAAGGCATCCCAAGGGGAGTACAAAAGTGCAACAACATGGCAGCTTTCACAGCTTTTTCCTTGGCACCATCCCTATACCTAGGCTGATTTATCTGCCTAGGGTTAGGGTTAGGGTTCAGCCTAGGGCTTGAATTTCTTTAACCAGGAAGCCCTGAGTTCCAGGCTTACTTCATCTGCCAAAGGCATCCCAAAGGGAGTGCAGAAGTGCCACAACATGGCTGCTTTCACGGCTTTTCCCTTAGGAAGAACCCTAATACCCGGCTGATTTACCTTCCTAGGGTTACTGTTAGGCTTAGGCCTAGGACTTTTAAAACCAGGAAGCCCTGGGCTCCAGGCACACTGCAGCTGCGAAAGGCATCCCAAGGGGAGCGCAAAAGTGACGCAACTTGGCTGCCACCACTGATATTTCCATGAGACCATCCCGAACCATAGGTTGATTTTCCTTCCTAGGGTTAAGGTTTGAGTTACGCCTAGGGTAAGGGTCTATTAACCAGAAAGCCCTGAGTTCCAAGAACACAGCAGCTGCGAAGGACTAGCCAAGAAGAGCGCAAAAGTACCACAACATGCCTGCCTCCACAGCTTTTTCCTTGGGGACATGCCTAATTCCTGGCTGATTTGCCTTTCTCGTCTTAGGGTTGGGGTTCGGCCTAGGGCTAGGATTTTTAAAAGCAGGAAGCCCTGAGTTCCAGGCACACTGGAGCTGTGAAAGGCATCCAAAAGGGAGTGCAAAAGTGCCACAACATGGCTGCTTTCACGGCTTTTTCCTTGGCAAGAAGCCTAACACCAGGCTGACATACTTTCCCAGGGTTACTGTTAGGCTTAGGCCTAGGGCTAGGATTTTTGAAACTAGGAAGCCCTTAGCTCCAGGCACACTGCAGCTGTTCAAGGCATCCCAAGGGGAGTACAAAAGTGCAACAACATGGCAGCTTTCACAGCTTTTTCCTTGGCACCATCCCTATACCTGGGCTGATTTATCTGCCTAGGGTTAGGGTTAGGGTTCAGCCTAGGGCTTGAATTTTTTTTACCAGGAAGCCCTGAGTTCCAGGCTTACTTCATCTGCCAAAGGCATCCCAAACAGAAGTGCCACAACATGGCTGCTTTCACGGCTTTTCCCTTAGGAAGAACCCTAATACCCGGCTGATTTACCTTCCTAGGGTTACTGTTAGGCTTAGGCCTAGGACTTTTAAAACCAGGAAGCCCTGGGCCCCAGGCACACTGCAGCTGCGAAAGGCATCCCAAGGGGAGCGCAAAAGTGACGCAACTTGGCTGCCACCACTGATATTTCCATGAGACCATCCCGAACCATAAGTTGATTTTCCTTCCTAGGGTTAAGGTTTGAGTTACGCCTAGGGTAAGGGTTCTATTAACCAGAAAGCCCTGAGTTCCAAGAACACAGCAGCTGCGAAGGACTAGCCAAGAAGAGCGCAAAAGTAGCACAACATGCCTGCCTCCACAGCTTTTTCCTTGGGGACATGCCTAATTCCTGGCTGATTTGCCTTTCTCATCATAGGGTTGGGGTTCGGCCTAGGGCTAGGATTTTTAAAATCAGGAAGCCCTGAGTTCCAGGCACACTGGAGCTGTGAAAGGCATCCAAAAGGGATTGCAAAAGTGCCACAACATGGCTGCTTTCACGGCTTTTTCCTTGGCAAGAAGCCTAACACCAGGCTGACTTACCTTCCCTGGGTTACTACTAGGCTTAAGCCTAGGGCTACGATTTTTAAAACTAGGAAGCCCTTAGCTCCAGGCACACTGCAGCTGTTCAAGGCATCCCAAGGGGAGTACAAAAGTGCAACAACATGGCAGCTTTCACAGCTTTTTCCTTGGCACCATCCCTATACCTAGGCTGATTTATCTGCCTAGGGTTAGGGTTAGGGTTCAGCCTAGGGCTTGAATTTCTTTAACCAGGAAGCCCTGAGTTCCAGGCTTACTTCATCTGCCAAAGGCATCCCAAAGGGAGTGCAGAAGTGCCACAACATGGCTGCTTTCACGGCTTTTCCCTTAGGAAGAACCCTAATACCCGGCTGATTTACCTTCCTAGGGTTACTGTTAGGCTTAGGCCTAGGACTTTTAAAACCAGGAAGCCCTGGGCTCCAGGCACACTGCAGCTGCGAAAGGCATCCCAAGGGGAGCGCAAAAGTGACGCAACTTGGCTGCCACCACTGATATTTCCATGAGACCATCCCGAACCATAGGTTGATTTTCCTTCCTAGGGTTAAGGTTTGAGTTACGCCTAGGGTAAGGGTCTATTAACCAGAAAGCCCTGAGTTCCAAGAACACAGCAGCTGCGAAGGACTAGCCAAGAAGAGCGCAAAAGTACCACAACATGCCTGCCTCCACAGCTTTTTCCTTGGGGACATGCCTAATTCCTGGCTGATTTGCCTTTCTCGTCTTAGGGTTGGGGTTCGGCCTAGGGCTAGGATTTTTAAAAGCAGGAAGCCCTGAGTTCCAGGCACACTGGAGCTGTGAAAGGCATCCAAAAGGGAGTGCAAAAGTGCCACAACATGGCTGCTTTCACGGCTTTTTCCTTGGCAAGAAGCCTAACACCAGGCTGACATACTTTCCCAGGGTTACTGTTAGGCTTAGGCCTAGGGCTAGGATTTTTGAAACTAGGAAGCCCTGGGCTCCAGGCACACTGCAGCTGTTCAAGGCATCCCAAGGGGAGTACAAAAGTGCAACAACATGGCAGCTTTCACAGCTTTTTCCTTGGCACCATCCCTATACCTAGGCTGATTTATCTGCCTAGGGTTAGGGTTAGGGTTCAGCCTAGGGCTTGGATTTCTTTAACCAGGAAGCCCTGAGTTCCAGGCTTACTTCATCTGCCAAAGGCATCCCAAAGGGAGTGCAGAAGTGCCACAACATGGCTGCTTTCACGGCTTTTCCCTTAGGAAGAACCCTAATACCCGGCTGATTTACCTTCCTAGGGTTACTGTTAGGCTTAGGCCTAGGACTTTTAAAACCAGGAAGCCCTGGGCTCCAGGCACACTGCAGCTGCAAAAGGCATCCCAAGGGGAGCGCAAAAGTGACGCAACTTGGCTGCCACCACTGATATTTCCATGAGACCATCCCGAACCATAGGCTGATTTTCCTTCCTAGGGTTAAGGTTTGAGTTACGCCTAGGGTAAGGGTTCTATTAACCAGAAAGCCCTGAGTTCCAAGAACACAGCAGCTGCGAAGGACTAGCCAAGAAGAGCGCAAAAGTACCACAACATGCCTGCCTCCACAGCTTTTTCCTTGGGGACATGCCTAATTCCTGGCTGATTTGCCTTTCTCGTCTTAGGGTTGGGGTTCGGCCTAGGGCTAGGATTTTTAAAAGCAGGAAGCCCTGAGTTCCAGGCACACTGGAGCTGTGAAAGGCATCCAAAAGGGAGTGCAAAAGTGCCACAACATGTCTGTTTCACGGCTTTTTCCTTGGCAAGAAGCCTAACATCAGGCTGATTTACTTTCCCAGGGTTACTGTTAGGCTTAGGCCTAGGGCTAGGATTTTTGAAACTAGGAAGCCCTTAGCTCCAGGCACACTGCAGCTGTTCAAGGCATCCCAAGGGGAGTACAAAAGTGCAACAACATGGCAGCTTTCACAGCTTTTTCCTTGGCACCATCCCTATACCTAGGCTGATTTATCTGCCTAGGGTTAGGGTTAGGGTTCAGCCTAGGGCTTGAATTTTTTTTACCAGGAAGCCCTGAGTTCCAGGCTTACTTCATCTGCCAAAGGCATCCCAAAGGGAGTGCAGAAGTGCCACAACATGGCTGCTTTCACGGCTTTTCCCTTAGGAAGAACCCTAATACCCGGCTGATTTACCTTCCTAGGGTTACTGTTAGGCTTAGGCCTAGGACTTTTAAAACCAGGAAGCCCTGGGCTCCAGGCACACTGCAGCTGCGAAAGGCATCCCAAGGGGAGCGCAAAAGTGACGCAACTTGGCTGCCACCAGTGATATTTCCATGAGACCATCCCGAACCATAGGCTGATTTTCCTTCCTAGGGTTAAGGTTTGAGTTACGCCTAGGGTAAGGGTTCTATTAACCAGAAAGCCCTGAGTTCCAAGAACACAGCAGCTGCGAAGGACTAGCCAAGAAGAGCGCAAAAGTACCACAACATGCCTGCCTCCACAGCTTTTTCCTTGGGGACATGCCTAATTCCTGGCTGATTTGCCTTTCTCGTCATAGGGTTGGGGTTCGGCCTAGGGCTAGGATTTTTAAAAGCAGGAAGCCCTGAGTTCCAGGCACACTGGAGCTGTGAAAGGCATCCAAAAGGGAGTGCAAAAGTGCCACAACATGGCTGCTTTCACGGCTTTTTCCTTGGCAAGAAGCCTAACACCAGGCTGATTTACCTTCCCAGGGTTACTGTTAGGCTTAGGCCTAGGGCTAGGATTTTTGAAACTAGGAAGCCCTTAGCTCCAGGCACACTGCAGCTGTTCAAGGCATCCCAAGGGGAGTACAAAAGTGCAACAACATGGCAGCTTTCACAGCTTTTTCCTTGGCACCATCCCTATACCTGGGCTGATTTATCTGCCTAGGGTTAGGGTTAGGGTTCAGCCTAGGGCTTGGATTTCTTTAACCAGGAAGCCCTGAGTTCCAGGCTTACTTCATCTGCCAAAGGCATCCCAAAGGGAGTGCAGAAGTGCCACAACATGGCTGCTTTCACGGCTTTTCCCTTAGGAAGAACCCTAATACCCGGCTGATTTACCTTCCTAGGGTTACTGTTAGGCTTAGGCCTAGGACTTTTAAAACCAGGAAGCCCTGGGCTCCAGGCACACTGCAGCTGCGAAAGGCATCCCAAGGGGAGCGCAAAAGTGACGCAACTTGGCTGCCACCACTGATATTTCCATGAGACCATCCCTATACCTAGGCTGATTTATCTGCCTAGGGTTAGGGTTAGGGTTCAGCCTAGGGCTTGAATTTTTTTAACCAGGAAGCCCTGAGTTCCAGGCTTACTTCATCTGCCAAAGGCATCCCAAAGGGAGTGCAGAAGTGCCACAACATGGCTGCTTTCACGGCTTTTCCCTTAGGAAGAACCCTAATACCCGGCTGATTTACCTTCCTAGGGTTACTGTTAGGCTTAGGCCTAGGACTTTTAAAACCAGGAAGCCCTGGGCTCCAGGCACACTGCAGCTGCGAAAGGCATCCCAAGGGGAGCGCAAAAGTGACGCAACTTGGCTGCCACCACTGATATTTCCATGAGACCATCCCGAACCATAAGTTGATTTTCCTTCCTAGGGTTAAGGTTTGAGTTACGCCTAGGGTAAGGGCTCTATTAACCAGAAAGCCCTGAGTTCCAAGAACACAGCAGCTGCGAAGGACTAGCCAAGAAGAGCGCAAAAGTACCACAACATGCCTGCCTCCACAGCTTTTTCCTTGTGGACATGCCTAATTCCTGGCTGATTTGCCTTTCTCGTCATAGGGTTGGGGTTCGGCCTAGGGCTAGGATTTTTAAAATCAGGAAGCCCTGAGTTCCAGGCACACTGCAGCTGTGAAAGGCATCCAAAAGGGAGTGCAAAAGTGCCACAACATGGCTGCTTTCACGGCTTTTTCCTTGGCAAGACGCCTAACACCAGGCTGATTTACCTTCCCAGGGTTACTGTTAGGCTTAGGCCTAGGGCTAGGATTTTTGAAACTAGGAAGCCCTGGGCTCCAGGCACACTGCAGCTGTTCAAGGCATCCCAAGGGGAGTACAAAAGTGCAACAACATGGCAGCTTTCACAGCTTTTTCCTTGGCACCATCCCTATACCTAGGCTGATTTATCTGCCTAGGGTTAGGGTTAGGGTTCAGCCTAGGGCTTGAATTTCTTTAACCAGGAAGCCCTGAGTTCCAGGCTTACTTCATCTGCCAAAGGCATCCCAAAGGGAGTGCAGAAGTGCCACAACATGGCTGCTTTCACGGCTTTTCCCTTAGGAAGAACCCTAATACCCGGCTGATTTACCTTCCTAGGGTTACTGTTAGGCTTAGGCCTAGGGCTAGGATTTTTGAAACTAGGAAGCCCTTAGCTCCAGGCACACTGCAGCTGTTCAAGGCATCCCAAGGGGAGTACAAAAGTGCAACAACATGGCAGCTTTCACAGCTTTTTCCTTGGCACCATCCCTATACCTAGGCTGATTTATCTGCCTAGGGTTAGGGTTAGGGTTCAGCCTAGGGCTTGGATTTTTTTAACCAGGAAGCCCTGAGTTCCAGGCTTACTTCATCTGCCAAAGGCATCCCAAAGGGAGTGCAAAAGTGCCACAACATGGCTGCTTTCACGGCTTTTTCCTTGGCAAGAAGCCTAACATCAGGCTGATTTACCTTCCCAGGGTTACTGTTAGGCTTAGGCCTAGGGCTAGGATTTTTGAAACTAGGAAGCCCTTAGCTCCAGGCACACTGCAGCTGTTCAAGGCATCCCAAGGGGACTACAAAAGTGCAACAACATGGCTGCTTTCACAGCTTTTCCCTTAGGAAGAACCCTAATACCCGGCTGATTTACCTTCCTAGGGTTACTGTTAGGCTTAGGCCTAGGACTTTTAAAACCAGGAAGCCCTGGGCTCCAGGCACACTGCAGCTGCGAAAGGCATCCCAAGGGGAGCGCAAAAGTGACGCAACTTGGCTGCCACCACTGATATTTCCATGAGACCATCCCGAACCATAGGTTGATTTTCCTTCCTAGGGTTAAGGTTTGAGTTACGCCTAGGGTAAGGGTTCTATTAACCAGAAAGCCCTGAGTTCCAAGAACACAGCAGCTGCGAAGGACTAGCCAAGAAGAGCGCAAAAGTACCACAACATGCCTGCCTCCACAGCTTTTTCCTTGGGGACATGCCTAATTCCTGGCTGATTTGCCTTTCTCGTCTTAGGGTTGGGGTTCGGCCTAGGGCTAGGATTTTTAAAATCAGGAAGCCCTGAGCTCCAGGCACACTGGAGCTGTGAAAGGCATCCAAAAGGGAGTGCAAAAGTGCCACAACATGGCTGCTTTCACGGCTTTTTCCTTGGCAAGAAGCCTAACACCAGGCTGATTTGCCTTCCCAGGGTTACTGTTAGGCTTAGGCCTTGGGCTAGGATTTTTAAAACTAGGAAGCCCTGGGCTCCAGGCACACTGCAGCTGTTCAAGGCATCCCAAGGGGAGTACAAAAGTGCAACAACATGGCAGCTTTCACAGCTTTTTCCTTGGCACCATCCCTATACCTAGGCTGATTTATCTGCCTAGGGTTAGGGTTAGGGTTCAGCCTAGGGCTTGAATTTTTTTTAACCAGGAAGCCCTGAGTTCCAGGCTTACTTCATCTGCCAAAGGCATCCCAAAGGGAGTGCAGAAGTGCCACAACATGGCTGCTTTAACGGCTTTTCCCTTAGGAAGAACCCTAATACCCGGCTGATTTACCTTCCTAGGGTTACTGTTAGGCTTAGGCCTAGGACTTGTAAAACCAGGAAGCCCTGGGCTCCAGGCACACTGCAGCTGCAAAAGGCATCCCAAGGGGAGCGCAAAAGTGACGCAACTTGGCTGCCACCACTGATATTTCCATGAGACCATCCCGAACCATAGGTTGATTTTCCTTCCTAGGGTTAAGGTTTGAGTTACGCCTAGGGTAAGGGTTCTATTAACCAGAAAGCCCTGAGTTCCAAGAACACAGCAGCTGCGAAGGACTAGCCAAGAAGAGCGCAAAAGTACCACAACATGCCTGCCTCCACAGCTTTTTCCTTGGGGACATGCCTAATTCCTGGCTGATTTGCCTTTCTCGTCTTAGGGTTGGGGTTCGGCCTAGGGCTAGGATTTTTAAAATCAGGAAGCCCTGAGTTCCAGGCACACTGGAGCTGTGAAAGGCATCCAAAAGGGAGTGCAAAAGTGCCACAACATGGCTGCTTTCACGGCTTTTTCCTTGGCAAGAAGCCTAACATCAGGCTGATTTACTTTCCCAGGGTTACTGTTAGGCTTAGGCCTAGGGCTAGGATTTTTGAAACTAGGAAGCCCTTAGCTCCAGGCACACTGCAGCTGTTCAAGGCATCCCAAGGGGAGTACAAAAGTGCAACAACATGGCAGCTTTCACAGCTTTTTCCTTGGCACCATCCCTATACCTAGGCTGATTTATCTGCCTAGGGTTAGGGTTAGGGTTCAGCCTAGGGCTTGGATTTCTTTAACCAGGAAGCCCTGAGTTCCAGGCTTACTTCATCTGCCAAAGGCATCCCAAAGGGAGTGCAGAAGTGCCACAACATGGCTGCTTTCACGGCTTTTTCCTTGGCAAGAAGCCTAACATCAGGCTGATTTACTTTCCCAGGGTTACTGTTAGGCTTAGGCCTAGGGCTAGGATTTTTGAAACTAGGAAGCCCTTAGCTCCAGGCACACTGCAGCTGTTCAAGGCATCCCAAGGGGAGTACAAAAGTGCAACAACATGGCAGCTTTCACAGCTTTTTCCTTGGCACCATCCCTATACCTGGGCTGATTTATCTGCCTAGGGTTAGGGTTAGGGTTCAGCCTAGGGCTTGAATTTTTTTTACCAGGAAGCCCTGAGTTCCAGGCTTACTTCATCTGCCAAAGGCATCCCAAAGGGAGTGCAGAAGTGCCACAACATGGCTGCTTTCACGGCTTTTCCCTTAGGAAGAACCCTAATACCCGGCTGATTTACCTTCCTAGGGTTACTGTTAGGCTTAGGCCTAGGACTTTTAAAACCAGGAAGCCCTGGGCCCCAGGCACACTGCAGCTGCGAAAGGCATCCCAAGGGGAGCGCAAAAGTGACGCAACTTGGCTGCCACCACTGATATTTCCATGAGACCATCCCGAACCATAAGTTGATTTTCCTTCCTAGGGTTAAGGTTTGAGTTACGCCTAGGGTAAGGGTTCTATTAACCAGAAAGCCCTGAGTTCCAAGAACACAGCAGCTGCGAAGGACTAGCCAAGAAGAGCGCAAAAGTACCACAACATGCCTGCCTCCACAGCTTTTTCCTTGGGGACATGCCTAATTCCTGGCTGATTTGCCTTTCTCGTCTTAGGGTTGGGGTTCGGCCTAGGGCTAGGATTTTTAAAAGCAGGAAGCCCTGAGTTCCAGGCACACTGGAGCTGTGAAAGGCATCCAAAAGGGATTGCAAAAGTGCCACAACATGGCTGCTTTCACGGCTTTTTCCTTGGCAAGACGCCTAACACCAGGCTGACTTACCTTCCCTGGGTTACTACTAGGCTTAAGCCTAGGGCTACGATTTTTAAAACTAGGAAGCCCTTAGCTCCAGGCACACTGCAGCTGTTCAAGGCATCCCAAGGGGAGTACAAAAGTGCAACAACATGGCAGCTTTCACAGCTTTTTCCTTGGCACCATCCCTATACCTAGGCTGATTTATCTGCCTAGGGTTAGGGTTAGGGTTCAGCCTAGGGCTTGAATTTCTTTAACCAGGAAGCCCTGAGTTCCAGGCTTACTTCATCTGCCAAAGGCATCCCAAAGGGAGTGCAGAAGTGCCACAACATGGCTGCTTTCACGGCTTTTCCCTTAGGAAGAACCCTAATACCCGGCTGATTTACCTTCCTAGGGTTACTGTTAGGCTTAGGCCTAGGACTTTTAAAACCAGGAAGCCCTGGGCTCCAGGCACACTGCAGCTGCAAAAGGCATCCCAAGGGGAGCGCAAAAGTGACGCAACTTGGCTGCCACCACTGATATTTCCATGAGACCATCCCGAACCATAGGTTGATTTTCCTTCCTAGGGTTAAGGTTTGAGTTACGCCTAGGGTAAGGGTCTATTAACCAGAAAGCCCTGAGTTCCAAGAACACAGCAGCTGCGAAGGACTAGCCAAGAAGAGCGCAAAAGTACCACAACATGCCTGCCTCCAAAGCTTTTTCCTTGGGGACATGCCTAATTCCTGGCTGATTTGCCTTTCTCGTCTTAGGGTTGGGGTTCGGCCTAGGGCTAGGATTTTTAAAAGCAGGAAGCCCTGAGTTCCAGGCACACTGGAGCTGTGAAAGGCATCCAAAAGGGAGTGCAAAAGTGCCACAACATGGCTGCTTTCACGGCTTTTTCCTTGGCAAGAAGCCTAACACCAGGCTGACATACTTTCCCAGGGTTACTGTTAGGCTTAGGCCTAGGGCTAGGATTTTTGAAACTAGGAAGCCCTGGGCTCCAGGCACACTGCAGCTGTTCAAGGCATCCCAAGGGGAGTACAAAAGTGCAACAACATGGCAGCTTTCACAGCTTTTTCCTTGGCACCATCCCTATACCTAGGCTGATTTATCTGCCTAGGGTTAGGGTTAGGGTTCAGCCTAGGGCTTGGATTTCTTTAACCAGGAAGCCCTGAGTTCCAGGCTTACTTCATCTGCCAAAGGCATCCCAAAGGGAGTGCAGAAGTGCCACAACATGGCTGCTTTCACGGCTTTTCCCTTAGGAAGATCCCTAATACCCGGCTGATTTACCTTCCTAGGGTTACTGTTAGGCTTAGGCCTAGGACTTTTAAAACCAGGAAGCCCTGGGCTCCAGGCACACTGCAGCTGCAAAAGGCATCCCAAGGGGAGCGCAAAAGTGACGCAACTTGGCTGCCACCACTGATATTTCCATGAGACCATCCCGAACCATAGGTTGATTTTCCTTCCTAGGGTTAAGGTTTGAGTTACGCCTAGGGTAAGGGTTCTATTAACCAGAAAGCCCTGAGTTCCAAGAACACAGCAGCTGCGAAGGACTAGCCAAGAAGAGCGCAAAAGTACCACAACATGCCTGCCTCCACAGCTTTTTCCTTGGGGACATGCCTAATTCCTGGCTGATTTGCCTTTCTCGTCTTAGGGTTGGGGTTCGGCCTAGGGCTAGGATTTTTAAAATCAGGAAGCCCTGAGTTCCAGGCACACTGGAGCTGTGAAAGGCATCCAAAAGGGAGTGCAAAAGTGCCACAACATGGCTGCTTTCACGGCTTTTTCCTTGGCAAGAAGCCTAACATCAGGCTGATTTACTTTCCCAGGGTTACTGTTAGGCTTAGGCCTAGGGCTAGGATTTTTGAAACTAGGAAGCCCTTAGCTCCAGGCACACTGCAGCTGTTCAAGGCATCCCAAGGGGAGTACAAAAGTGCAACAACATGGCAGCTTTCACAGCTTTTTCCTTGGCACCATCCCTATACCTAGGCTGATTTATCTGCCTAGGGTTAGGGTTAGGGTTCAGCCTAGGGCTTGGATTTCTTTAACCAGGAAGCCCTGAGTTCCAGGCTTACTTCATCTGCCAAAGGCATCCCAAAGGGAGTGCAGAAGTGCCACAACATGGCTGCTTTCACGGCTTTTTCCTTGGCAAGAAGCCTAACATCAGGCTGATTTACTTTCCCAGGGTTACTGTTAGGCTTAGGCCTAGGGCTAGGATTTTTGAAACTAGGAAGCCCTTAGCTCCAGGCACACTGCAGCTGTTCAAGGCATCCCAAGGGGAGTACAAAAGTGCAACAACATGGCAGCTTTCACAGCTTTTTCCTTGGCACCATCCCTATACCTGGGCTGATTTATCTGCCTAGGGTTAGGGTTAGGGTTCAGCCTAGGGCTTGAATTTTTTTTACCAGGAAGCCCTGAGTTCCAGGCTTACTTCATCTGCCAAAGGCATCCCAAAGGGAGTGCAGAAGTGCCACAACATGGCTGCTTTCACGGCTTTTCCCTTAGGAAGAACCCTAATACCCGGCTGATTTACCTTCCTAGGGTTACTGTTAGGCTTAGGCCTAGGACTTTTAAAACCAGGAAGCCCTGGGCCCCAGGCACACTGCAGCTGCGAAAGGCATCCCAAGGGGAGCGCAAAAGTGACGCAACTTGGCTGCCACCACTGATATTTCCATGAGACCATCCCGAACCATAAGTTGATTTTCCTTCCTAGGGTTAAGGTTTGAGTTACGCCTAGGGTAAGGGTTCTATTAACCAGAAAGCCCTGAGTTCCAAGAACACAGCAGCTGCGAAGGACTAGCCAAGAAGAGCGCAAAAGTACCACAACATGCCTGCCTCCACAGCTTTTTCCTTGGGGACATGCCTAATTCCTGGCTGATTTGCCTTTCTCATCATAGGGTTGGGGTTCGGCCTAGGGCTAGGATTTTTAAAAGCAGGAGGCCCTGAGTTCCAGGCACACTGGAGCTGTGAAAGGCATCCAAAAGGGATTGCAAAAGTGCCACAACATGGCTGCTTTCACGGCTTTTTCCTTGGCAAGACGCCTAACACCAGGCTGACTTACCTTCCCTGGGTTACTACTAGGCTTAAGCCTAGGGCTACGATTTTTAAAACTAGGAAGCCCTTAGCTCCAGGCACACTGCAGCTGTTCAAGGCATCCCAAGGGGAGTACAAAAGTGCAACAACATGGCAGCTTTCACAGCTTTTTCCTTGGCACCATCCCTATACCTAGGCTGATTTATCTGCCTAGGGTTAGGGTTAGGGTTCAGCCTAGGGCTTGAATTTCTTTAACCAGGAAGCCCTGAGTTCCAGGCTTACTTCATCTGCCAAAGGCATCCCAAAGGGAGTGCAGAAGTGCCACAACATGGCTGCTTTCACGGCTTTTCCCTTAGGAAGAACCCTAATACCCGGCTGATTTACCTTCCTAGGGTTACTGTTAGGCTTAGGCCTAGGACTTTTAAAACCAGGAAGCCCTGGGCTCCAGGCACACTGCAGCTGCAAAAGGCATCCCAAGGGGAGCGCAAAAGTGACGCAACTTGGCTGCCACCACTGATATTTCCATGAGACCATCCCGAACCATAGGTTGATTTTCCTTCCTAGGGTTAAGGTTTGAGTTACGCCTAGGGTAAGGGTCTATTAACCAGAAAGCCCTGAGTTCCAAGAACACAGCAGCTGCGAAGGACTAGCCAAGAAGAGCGCAAAAGTACCACAACATGCCTGCCTCCAAAGCTTTTTCCTTGGGGACATGCCTAATTCCTGGCTGATTTGCCTTTCTCGTCTTAGGGTTGGGGTTCGGCCTAGGGCTAGGATTTTTAAAAGCAGGAAGCCCTGAGTTCCAGGCACACTGGAGCTGTTCAAGGCATCCAAAAGGGAGTGCAAAAGTGCCACAACATGGCTGCTTTCACGGCTTTTTCCTTGGCAAGAAGCCTAACACCAGGCTGACATACTTTCCCAGGGTTACTGTTAGGCTTAGGCCTAGGGCTAGGATTTTTGAAACTAGGAAGCCCTGGGCTCCAGGCACACTGCAGCTGTTCAAGGCATCCCAAGGGGAGTACAAAAGTGCAACAACATGGCAGCTTTCACAGCTTTTTCCTTGGCACCATCCCTATACCTAGGCTGATTTATCTGCCTAGGGTTAGGGTTAGGGTTCAGCCTAGGGCTTGGATTTCTTTAACCAGGAAGCCCTGAGTTCCAGGCTTACTTCATCTGCCAAAGGCATCCCAAAGGGAGTGCAGAAGTGCCACAACATGGCTGCTTTCACGGCTTTTCCCTTAGGAAGAACCCTAATACCCGGCTGATTTACCTTCCTAGGGTTACTGTTAGGCTTAGGCCTAGGACTTTTAAAACCAGGAAGCCCTGGGCTCCAGGCACACTGCAGCTGCAAAAGGCATCCCAAGGGGAGCGCAAAAGTGACGCAACTTGGCTGCCACCACTGATATTTCCATGAGACCATCCCGAACCATAGGCTGATTTTCCTTCCTAGGGTTAAGGTTTGAGTTACGCCTAGGGTAAGGGTTCTATTAACCAGAAAGCCCTGAGTTCCAAGAACACAGCAGCTGCGAAGGACTAGCCAAGAAGAGCGCAAAAGTACCACAACATGCCTGCCTCCACAGCTTTTTCCTTGTGGACATGCCTAATTCCTGGCTGATTTGCCTTTCTCGTCTTAGGGTTGGGGTTCGGCCTAAGGCTAGGATTTTTAAAATCAGGAAGCCCTGAGTTCCAGGCACACTGGAGCTGTGAAAGGCATCCAAAAGGGAGTGCAAAAGTGCCACAACATGGCTGTTTCACGGCTTTTTCCTTGGCAAGAAGCCTAACATCAGGCTGATTTACTTTCCCAGGGTTACTGTTAGGCTTAGGCCTAGGGCTAGGATTTTTGAAACTAGGAAGCCCTTAGCTCCAGGCACACTGCAGCTGTTCAAGGCATCCCAAGGGGAGTACAAAAGTGCAACAACATGGCAGCTTTCACAGCTTTTTCCTTGGCACCATCCCTATACCTAGGCTGATTTATCTGCCTAGGGTTAGGGTTAGGGTTCAGCCTAGGGCTTGGATTTCTTTAACCAGGAAGCCCTGAGTTCCAGGCTTACTTCATCTGCCAAAGGCATCCCAAAGGGAGTGCAGAAGTGCCACAACATGGCTGCTTTCACGGCTTTTTCCTTGGCAAGAAGCCTAACATCAGGCTGATTTACTTTCCCAGGGTTACTGTTAGGCTTAGGCCTAGGGCTAGGATTTTTGAAACTAGGAAGCCCTTAGCTCCAGGCATACTGCAGCTGTTCAAGGCATCCCAAGGGGAGTACAAAAGTGCAACAACATGGCAGCTTTCACAGCTTTTTCCTTGGCACCATCCCTATACCTGGGCTGATTTATCTGCCTAGGGTTAGGGTTAGGGTTCAGCCTAGGGCTTGAATTTTTTTTACCAGGAAGCCCTGAGTTCCAGGCTTACTTCATCTGCCAAAGGCATCCCAAAGGGAGTGCAGAAGTGCCACAACATGGCTGCTTTCACGGCTTTTCCCTTAGGAAGAACCCTAATACCCGGCTGATTTACCTTCCTAGGGTTACTGTTAGGCTTAGGCCTAGGACTTTTAAAACCAGGAAGCCCTGGGCCCCAGGCACACTGCAGCTGCGAAAGGCATCCCAAGGGGAGCGCAAAAGTGACGCAACTTGGCTGCCACCACTGATATTTCCATGAGACCATCCCGAACCATAGGTTGATTTTCCTTCCTAGGGTTAAGGTTTGAGTTACGCCTAGGGTAAGGGTTCTATTAACCAGAAAGCCCTGAGTTCCAAGAACACAGCAGCTGCGAAGGACTAGCCAAGAAGAGCGCAAAAGTACCACAACATGCCTGCCTCCACAGCTTTTTCCTTGGGGACATGCCTAATTCCTGGCTGATTTGCCTTTCTCGTCATAGGGTTGCGGTTCGGCCTAGGGCTAGGATTTTTAAAAGCAGGAAGCCCTGAGTTCCAGGCACACTGGAGCTGTGAAAGGCATCCAAAAGGGATTGCAAAAGTGCCACAACATGGCTGCTTTCACGGCTTTTTCCTTGGCAAGAAGCCTAACACCCGGCTGACTTACCTTCCCAGGGTTACTATTAGGCTTAAGCCTAGGGCTACGATTTTTAAAACTAGGAAGCCCTTAGCTCCAGGCACACTGCAGCTGTTCAAGGCATCCCAAGGGGAGTACAAAAGTGCAACAACATGGCAGCTTTCACAGCTTTTTCCTTGGCACCATCCCTATACCTAGGCTGATTTATCTGCCTAGGGTTAGGGTTAGGGTTCAGCCTAGGGCTTGAATTTCTTTAACCAGGAAGCCCTGAGTTCCAGGCTTACTTCATCTGCCAAAGGCATCCCAAAGGGAGTGCAGAAGTGCCACAACATGGCTGCTTTCACGGCTTTTCCCTTAGGAAGATCCCTAATACCCGGCTGATTTACCTTCCTAGGGTTACTGTTAGGCTTAGGCCTAGGACTTTTAAAACCAGGAAGCCCTGGGCTCCAGGCACACTGCAGCTGCAAAAGGCATCCCAAGGGGAGCGCAAAAGTGACGCAACTTGGCTGCCACCACTGATATTTCCATGAGACCATCCCGAACCATAGGTTGATTTTCCTTCCTAGGGTTAAGGTTTGAGTTACGCCTAGGGTAAGGGTCTATTAACCAGAAAGCCCTGAGTTCCAAGAACACAGCAGCTGCGAAGGACTAGCCAAGAAGAGCGCAAAAGTACCACAACATGCCTGCCTCCACAGCTTTTTCCTTGGGGACATGCCTAATTCCTGGCTGATTTGCCTTTCTCGTCTTAGGGTTGGGGTTCGGCCTAGGGCTAGGATTTTTAAAAGCAGGAAGCCCTGAGTTCCAGGCACACTGGAGCTGTGAAAGGCATCCAAAAGGGAGTGCAAAAGTGCCACAACATGGCTGCTTTCACGGCTTTTTCGTTGGCAAGAAGCCTAACACCAGGCTGACATACTTTCCCAGGGTTACTGTTAGGCTTAGGCCTAGGGCTAGGATTTTTGAAACTAGGAAGCCCTGGGCTCCAGGCACACTGCAGCTGTTCAAGGCTTCCCAAGGGGAGTACAAAAGTGCAACAACATGGCAGCTTTCACAGCTTTTTCCTTGGCACCATCCCTATACCTAGGCTGATTTATCTGCCTAGGGTTAGGGTTAGGGTTCAGCCTAGGGCTTGGATTTTTTTAACCAGGAAGCCCTGAGTTCCAGGCTTACTTCATCTGCCAAAGGCATCCCAAAGGGAGTGCAGAAGTGCCACAACATGGCTGCTTTCACGGCTTTTCCCTTAGGAAGAACCCTAATACCCGGCTGATTTACCTTCCTAGGGTTACTGTTAGGCTTAGGCCTAGGACTTTTAAAACCAGGAAGCCCTGGGCTCCAGGCACACTGCAGCTGCGAAAGGCATCCCAAGGGGAGCGCAAAAGTGACGCAACTTGGCTGCCACCACTGATATTTCCATGAGACCATCCCGAACCATAGGCTGATTTTCCTTCCTAGGGTTAAGGTTTGAGTTACGCCTAGGGTAAGGGTTCTATTAACCAGAAAGCCCTGAGTTCCAAGAACACAGCAGCTGCGAAGGACTAGCCAAGAAGAGCGCAAAAGTACCACAACATGCCTGCCTCCACAGCTTTTTCCTTGTGGACATGCCTAATTCCTGGCTGATTTGCCTTTCTCGTCTTAGGGTTGGGGTTCGGCCTAGGGCTAGGATTTTTAAAATCAGGAAGCCCTGAGTTCCAGGCACACTGGAGCTGTGAAAGGCATCCAAAAGGGAGTGCAAAAGTGCCACAACATGGCTGTTTCACGGCTTTTTCCTTGGCAAGAAGCCTAACATCAGGCTGATTTACTTTCCCAGGGTTACTGTTAGGCTTAGGCCTAGGGCTAGGATTTTTGAAACTAGGAAGCCCTTAGCTCCAGGCACACTGCAGCTGTTCAAGGCATCCCAAGGGGAGTACAAAAGTGCAACAACATGGCAGCTTTCACAGCTTTTTCCTTGGCACCATCCCTATACCTAGGCTGATTTATCTGCCTAGGGTTAGGGTTAGGGTTCAGCCTAGGGCTTGGATTTCTTTAACCAGGAAGCCCTGAGTTCCAGGCTTACTTCATCTGCCAAAGGCATCCCAAAGGGAGTGCAGAAGTGCCACAACATGGCTGCTTTCACGGCTTTTCCCTTAGGAAGAACCCTAATACCCGGCTGATTTACCTTCCTAGGGTTACTGTTAGGCTTAGGCCTAGGACTTTTAAAACCAGGAAGCCCTGGGCTCCAGGCACACTGCAGCTGCAAAAGGCATCCCAAGGGGAGCGCAAAAGTGACGCAACTTGGCTGCCACCACTGATATTTCCATGAGACCATCCCGAACCATAGGCTGATTTTCCTTCCTAGGGTTAAGGTTTGAGTTACGCCTAGGGTAAGGGTTCTATTAACCAGAAAGCCCTGAGTTCCAAGAACACAGCAGCTGCGAAGGACTAGCCAAGAAGAGCGCAAAAGTACCACAACATGCCTGCCTCCACAGCTTTTTCCTTGGGGACATGCCTAATTCCTGGCTGATTTGCCTTTCTCGTCTTAGGGTTGGGGTTCGGCCTAGGGCTAGGATTTTTAAAAGCAGGAAGCCCTGAGTTCCAGGCACACTGCAGCTGTGAAAGGCATCCAAAAGGGAGTGCAAAAGTGCCACAACATGGCTGCTTTCACGGCTTTTTCCTTGGCAAGAAGCCTAACACCAGGCTGATTTGCCTTCCCAGGGTTACTGTTAGGCTTAGGCCTAGGGCTAGGATTTTTAAAACTAGGAAGCCCTGGGCTCCAGGCACACTGCAGCTGTTCAAGGCATCCCAAGGGGAGTACAAAAGTGCAACAACATGGCAGCTTTCACAGCTTTTTCCTTGGCACCATCCCTATACCTAGGCTGATTTATCTGCCTAGGGTTAGGGTTAGGGTTCAGCCTAGGGCTTGGATTTCTTTAACCAGGAAGCCCTGAGTTCCAGGCTTACTTCATCTGCCAAAGGCATCCCAAAGGGAGTGCAGAAGTGCCACAACATGGCTGCTTTCACGGCTTTTTCCTTGGCAAGAAGCCTAACATCAGGCTGATTTACTTTCCCAGGGTTACTGTTAGGCTTAGGCCTAGGGCTAGGATTTTTGAAACTAGGAAGCCCTTAGCTCCAGGCACACTGCAGCTGTTCAAGGCATCCCAAGGGGAGTACAATAGTGCAACAACATGGCAGCTTTCACAGCTTTTTCCTTGGCACCATCCCTATACCTGGGCTGATTTATCTGCCTAGGGTTAGGGTTAGGGTTCAGCCTAGGGCTTGAATTTTTTTAACCAGGAAGCCCTGAGTTCCAGGCTTACTTCATCTGCCAAAGGCATCCCAAAGGGAGTGCAGAAGTGCCACAACATGGCTGCTTTCACGGCTTTTCCCTTAGGAAGAACCCTAATACCCGGCTGATTTACCTTCCTAGGGTTACTGTTAGGCTTAGGCCTAGGACTTTTAAAACCAGGAAGCCCTGGGCTCCAGGCACACTGCAGCTGCAAAAGGCATCCCAAGGGGAGCGCAAAAGTGACGCAACTTGGCTGCCACCACTGATATTTCCATGAGACCATCCCGAACCATAGGTTGATTTTCCTTCCTAGGGTTAAGGTTTGAGTTACGCCTAGGGTAAGGGTTCTATTAACCAGAAAGCCCTGAGTTCCAAGAACACAGCAGCTGTGAAGGACTAGCCAAGAAGAGCGCAAAAGTACCACAACATGCCTGCCTCCACAGCTTTTTCCTTGGGGACATGCCTAATTCCTGGCTGATTTGCCTTTCTCGTCTTAGGGTTGGGGTTCGGCCTAGGGCTAGGATTTTGAAAAGCAGGAAGCCCTGAGTTCCAGGCACACTGGAGCTGTGAAAGGCATCCAAAAGGGAGTGCAAAAGTGCCACAACATGGCTGCTTTCACGGCTTTTTCCTTGGCAAGAAGCCTAACACCAGGCTGATTTGCCTTCCCAGGGTTACTGTTAGGCTTAGGCCTAGGGCTAGGATTTTTAAAACTAGGAAGCCCTGGGCTCCAGGCACACTGCAGCTGTTCAAGGCATCCCAAGGGGAGTACAAAAGTGCAACAACATGGCAGCTTTCACAGCTTTTTCCTTGGCACCATCCCTATACCTAGGCTGATTTATCTGCCTAGGGTTAGGGTTAGGGTTCAGCCTAGGGCTTGAATTTTTTTTAACCAGGAAGCCCTGAGTTCCAGGCTTACTTCATCTGCCAAAGGCATCCCAAAGGGAGTGCAGAAGTGCCACAACATGGCTGCTTTCACGGCTTTTCCCTTAGGAAGAACCCTAATACCCGGCTGATTTACCTTCCTAGGGTTACTGTTAGGCTTAGGCCTAGGACTTTTAAAACCAGGAAGCCCTGGGCTCCAGGCACACTGCAGCTGTGAAAGGCATCCCAAGGGGAGCGCAAAAGTGACGCAACTTGGCTGCCACCACTGATATTTCCATGAGACCATCCCGAACCATAGGCTGATTTTCCTTCCTAGGGTTAAGGTTTGAGTTACGCCTAGGGTAAGGGTTCTATTAACCAGAAAGCCCTGAGTTCCAAGAACACAGCAGCTGCGAAGGACTAGCCAAGAAGAGCGCAAAAGTACCACAACATGCCTGCCTCCACAGCTTTTTCCTTGGGGACATGCCTAATTCCTGGCTGATTTGCCTTTCTCGTCTTAGGGTTGGGGTTCGGCCTAGGGCTAGGATTTTTAAAATCAGGAAGCCCTGAGTTCCAGGCACACTGGAGCTGTGAAAGGCATCCAAAAGGGAGTGCAAAAGTGCCACAACATGGCTGCTTTCACGGCTTTTTCCTTGGCAAGAAGCCTAATATCAGGCTGATTTACTTTCCCAGGGTTACTGTTAGGCTTAGGCCTAGGGCTAGGATTTTTGAAACTAGGAAGCCCTTAGCTCCAGGCACACTGCAGCTGTTCAAGGCATCCCAAGGGGAGTACAAAAGTGCAACAACATGGCAGCTTTCACAGCTTTTTCCTTGGCACCATCCCTATACCTAGGCTGATTTATCTGCCTAGGGTTAGGGTTAGGGTTCAGCCTAGGGCTTGGATTTCTTTAACCAGGAAGCCCTGAGTTCCAGGCTTACTTCATCTGCCAAAGGCATCCCAAAGGGAGTGCAGAAGTGCCACAACATGGCTGCTTTCACGGCTTTTTCCTTGGCAAGAAGCCTAACATCAGGCTGATTTACTTTCCCAGGGTTACTGTTAGGCTTAGGCCTAGGGCTAGGATTTTTGAAACTAGGAAGCCCTTAGCTCCAGGCACACTGCAGCTGTTCAAGGCATCCCAAGGGGAGTACAAAAGTGCAACAACATGGCAGCTTTCACAGCTTTTTCCTTGGCACCATCCCTATACCTGGGCTGATTTATCTGCCTAGGGTTAGGGTTAGGGTTCAGCCTAGGGCTTGAATTTTTTTTACCAGGAAGCCCTGAGTTCCAGGCTTACTTCATCTGCCAAAGGCATCCCAAAGGGAGTGCAGAAGTGCCACAACATGGCTGCTTTCACGGCTTTTCCCTTAGGAAGAACCCTAATACCCGGCTGATTTACCTTCCTAGGGTTACTGTTAGGCTTAGGCCTAGGACTTTTAAAACCAGGAAGCCCTGGGCTCCAGGCACACTGCAGCTGCAAAAGGCATCCCAAGGGGAGCGCAAAAGTGACGCAACTTGGCTGCCACCACTGATATTTCCATGAGACCATCCCTAACCATAGGTTGATTTTCCTTCCTAGGGTTAAGGTTTGAGTTACGCCTAGGGTAAGGGTTCTATTAACCAGAAAGCCCTGAGTTCCAAGAACACAGCAGCTGCGAAGGACTAGCCAAGAAGAGCGCAAAAGTACCACAACATGCCTGCCTCCACAGCTTTTTCCTTGGGGACATGCCTAATTCCTGGCTGATTTGCCTTTCTCGTCTTAGGGTTGGGGTTCGGCCTAGGGCTAGGATTTTTAAAATCAGGAAGCCCTGAGTTCCAGGCACACTGGAGCTGTGAAAGGCATCCAAAAGGGATTGCAAAAGTGCCACAACATGGCTGCTTTCACGGCTTTTTCCTTGGCAAGACGCCTAACACCAGGCTGACTTACCTTCCCAGGGTTACTATTAGGCTTAAGCCTAGGGCTACGATTTTTAAAACTAGGAAGCCCTTAGCTCCAGGCACACTGCAGCTGTTCAAGGCATCCCAAGGGGAGTACAAAAGTGCAACAACATGGCAGCTTTCACAGCTTTTTCCTTGGCACCATCCCTATACCTAGGCTGATTTATCTGCCTAGGGTTAGGGTTAGGGTTCAGCCTAGGGCTTGAATTTCTTTAACCAGGAAGCCCTGAGTTCCAGGCTTACTTCATCTGCCAAAGGCATCCCAAAGGGAGTGCAGAAGTGCCACAACATGGCTGCTTTCACGGCTTTTCCCTTAGGAAGAACCCTAATACCCGGCTGATTTACCTTCCTAGGGTTACTGTTAGGCTTAGGCCTAGGACTTTTAAAACCAGGAAGCCCTGGGCTCCAGGCACACTGCAGCTGCAAAAGGCATCCCAAGGGGAGCGCAAAAGTGACGCAACTTGGCTGCCACCACTGATATTTCCATGAGACCATCCCGAACCATAGGCTGATTTTCCTTCCTAGGGTTAAGGTTTGAGTTACGCCTAGGGTAAGGGTTCTATTAACCAGAAAGCCCTGAGTTCCAAGAACACAGCAGCTGTGAAGGACTAGCCAAGAAGAGCGCAAAAGTACCACAACATGCCTGCCTCCACAGCTTTTTCCTTGGGGACATGCCTAATTCCTGGCTGATTTGCCTTTCTCGTCTTAGGGTTGGGGTTCGGCCTAGGGCTAGGATTTTGAAAAGCAGGAAGCCCTGAGTTCCAGGCACACTGGAGCTGTGAAAGGCATCCAAAAGGGAGTGCAAAAGTGCCACAACATGGCTGTTTCACGGCTTTTTCCTTGGCAAGAAGCCTAACATCAGGCTGATTTACTTTCCCAGGGTTACTGTTAGGCTTAGGCCTAGGGCTAGGATTTTTGAAACTAGGAAGCCCTGGGCTCCAGGCACACTGCAGCTGTTCAAGGCATCCCAAGGGGAGTACAAAAGTGCAACAACATGGCAGCTTTCACAGCTTTTTCCTTGGCACCATCCCTATACCTAGGCTGATTTATCTGCCTAGGGTTAGGGTTAGGGTTCAGCCTAGGGCTTGGATTTTTTTAACCAGGAAGCCCTGAGTTCCAGGCTTACTTCATCTGCCAAAGGCATCCCAAAGGGAGTGCAGAAGTGCCACAACATGGCTGCTTTCACGGCTTTTCCCTTAGGAAGAACCCTAATACCCGGCTGATTTACCTTCCTAGGGTTACTGTTAGGCTTAGGCCTAGGACTTTTAAAACCAGGAAGCCCTGGGCTCCAGGCACACTGCAGCTGCAAAAGGCATCCCAAGGGGAGCGCAAAAGTGACGCAACTTGGCTGCCACCACTGATATTTCCATGAGACCATCCCGAACCATAGGTTGATTTTCCTTCCTAGGGTTAAGGTTTGAGTTACGCCTAGGGTAAGGGCTCTATTAACCAGAAAGCCCTGAGTTCCAAGAACACAGCAGCTGCGAAGGACTAGCCAAGAAGAGCGCAAAAGTACCACAACATGCCTGCCTCCACAGCTTTTTCCTTGGGGACATGCCTAATTCCTGGCTGATTTGCCTTTCTCGTCTTAGGGTTGGGGTTCGGCCTAGGGCTAGGATTTTTAAAAGCAGGAAGCCCTGAGTTCCAGGCACACTGGAGCTGTGAAAGGCATCCAAAAGGGAGTGCAAAAGTGCCACAACATGGCTGCTTTCACGGCTTTTTCCTTGGCAAGAAGCCTAACACCAGGCTGATTTGCCTTCCCAGGGTTACTGTTAGGCTTAGGCCTAGGGCTAGGATTTTTAAAACTAGGAAGCCCTGGGCTCCAGGCACACTGCAGCTGTTCAAGGCATCCCAAGGGGAGTACAAAAGTGCAACAACATGGCAGCTTTCACAGCTTTTTCCTTGGCACCATCCCTATACCTAGGCTGATTTATCTGCCTAGGGTTAGGGTTAGGGTTCAGCCTAGGGCTTGGATTTCTTTAACCAGGAAGCCCTGAGTTCCAGGCTTACTTCATCTGCCAAAGGCATCCCAAAGGGAGTGCAGAAGTGCCACAACATGGCTGCTTTCACGGCTTTTTCCTTGGCAAGAAGCCTAACATCAGGCTGATTTACTTTCCCAGGGTTACTGTTAGGCTTAGGCCTAGGGCTAGGATTTTTGAAACTAGGAAGCCCTTAGCTCCAGGCACACTGCAGCTGTTCAAGGCATCCCAAGGGGAGTACAATAGTGCAACAACATGGCAGCTTTCACAGCTTTTTCCTTGGCACCATCCCTATACCTGGGCTGATTTATCTGCCTAGGGTTAGGGTTAGGGTTCAGCCTAGGGCTTGAATTTTTTTAACCAGGAAGCCCTGAGTTCCAGGCTTACTGCATCTGCCAAAGGCATCCCAAAGGGAGTGCAGAAGTGCCACAACATGGCTGCTTTCACGGCTTTTCCCTTAGGAAGAACCCTAATACCCGGCTGATTTACCTTCCTAGGGTTACTGTTAGGCTTAGGCCTAGGACTTTTAAAACCAGGAAGCCCTGGGCTCCAGGCACACTGCAGCTGCGAAAGGCATCCAAAGGGGAGCGCAAAAGTGACGCAACTTGGCTGCCACCACTGATATTTCCATGAGACCATCCCGAACCATAGGCTGATTTTCCTTCCTAGGGTTAAGGTTTGAGTTACGCCTAGGGTAAGGGTTCTATTAACCAGAAAGCCCTGAGTTCCAAGAACACAGCAGCTGCGAAGGACTAGCCAAGAAGAGCGCAAAAGTACCACAACATGCCTGCCTCCACAGCTTTTTCCTTGGGGACATGCCTAATTCCTGGCTGATTTGCCTTTCTCGTCTTAGGGTTGGGGTTCGGCCTAGGGCTAGGATTTTTAAAATCAGGAAGCCCTGAGTTCCAGGCACACTGGAGCTGTGAAAGGCATCCAAAAGGGAGTGCAAAAGTGCCACAACATGGCTGCTTTCACGGCTTTTTCCTTGGCAAGACGCCTAACACCAGGCTGACTTACCTTCCCAGGGTTACTATTAGGCTTAAGCCTAGGGCTACGATTTTTAAAACTAGGAAGCCCTTAGCTCCAGGCACACTGCAGCTGTTCAAGGCATCCCAAGGGGAGTACAAAAGTGCAACAACATGGCAGCTTTCACAGCTTTTTCCTTGGCACCATCCCTATACCTAGGCTGATTTATCTGCCTAGGGTTAGGGTTAGGGTTCAGCCTAGGGCTTGAATTTCTTTAACCAGGAAGCCCTGAGTTCCAGGCTTACTTCATCTGCCAAAGGCATCCCAAAGGGAGTGCAGAAGTGCCACAACATGGCTGCTTTCACGGCTTTTTCCTTGGCAAGAAGCCTAACATCAGGCTGATTTACTTTCCCAGGGTTACTGTTAGGCTTAGGCCTAGGGCTAGGATTTTTGAAACTAGGAAGCCCTTAGCTCCAGGCACACTGCAGCTGTTCAAGGCATCCCAAGGGGAGTACAATAGTGCAACAACATGGCAGCTTTCACAGCTTTTTCCTTGGCACCATCCCTATACCTGGGCTGATTTATCTGCCTAGGGTTAGGGTTAGGGTTCAGCCTAGGGCTTGAATTTTTTTAACCAGGAAGCCCTGAGTTCCAGGCTTACTGCATCTGCCAAAGGCATCCCAAAGGGAGTGCAGAAGTGCCACAACATGGCTGCTTTCACGGCTTTTCCCTTAGGAAGAACCCTAATACCCGGCTGATTTACCTTCCTAGGGTTACTGTTAGGCTTAGGCCTAGGACTTTTAAAACCAGGAAGCCCTGGGCTCCAGGCACACTGCAGCTGCGAAAGGCATCCAAAGGGGAGCGCAAAAGTGACGCAACTTGGCTGCCACCACTGATATTTCCATGAGACCATCCCGAACCATAGGCTGATTTTCCTTCCTAGGGTTAAGGTTTGAGTTACGCCTAGGGTAAGGGTTCTATTAACCAGAAAGCCCTGAGTTCCAAGAACACAGCAGCTGCGAAGGACTAGCCAAGAAGAGCGCAAAAGTACCACAACATGCCTGCCTCCACAGCTTTTTCCTTGGGGACATGCCTAATTCCTGGCTGATTTGCCTTTCTCGTCTTAGGGTTGGGGTTCGGCCTAGGGCTAGGATTTTTAAAATCAGGAAGCCCTGAGTTCCAGGCACACTGGAGCTGTGAAAGGCATCCAAAAGGGAGTGCAAAAGTGCCACAACATGGCTGCTTTCACGGCTTTTTCCTTGGCAAGACGCCTAACACCAGGCTGACTTACCTTCCCAGGGTTACTATTAGGCTTAAGCCTAGGGCTACGATTTTTAAAACTAGGAAGCCCTTAGCTCCAGGCACACTGCAGCTGTTCAAGGCATCCCAAGGGGAGTACAAAAGTGCAACAACATGGCAGCTTTCACAGCTTTTTCCTTGGCACCATCCCTATACCTAGGCTGATTTATCTGCCTAGGGTTAGGGTTAGGGTTCAGCCTAGGGCTTGAATTTCTTTAACCAGGAAGCCCTGAGTTCCAGGCTTACTTCATCTGCCAAAGGCATCCCAAAGGGAGTGCAGAAGTGCCACAACATGGCTGCTTTCACGGCTTTTCCCTTAGGAAGAACCCTAATACCCGGCTGATTTACCTTCCTAGGGTTACTGTTAGGCTTAGGCCTAGGACTTTTAAAACCAGGAAGCCCTGGGCTCCAGGCACACTGCAGCTGCAAAAGGCATCCCAAGGGGAGCGCAAAAGTGACGCAACTTGGCTGCCACCACTGATATTTCCATGAGACCATCCCGAACCATAGGCTGATTTTCCTTCCTAGGGTTAAGGTTTGAGTTACGCCTAGGGTAAGGGTTCTATTAACCAGAAAGCCCTGAGTTCCAAGAACACAGCAGCTGCGAAGGACTAGCCAAGAAGAGCGCAAAAGTACCACAACATGCCTGCCTCCACAGCTTTTTCCTTGGGGACATGCCTAATTCCTGGCTGATTTGCCTTTCTCGTCTTAGGGTTGGGGTTCGGCCTAGGGCTAGGATTTTTAAAATCAGGAAGCCCTGAGTTCCAGGCACACTGGAGCTGTGAAAGGCATCCAAAAGGGAGTGCAAAAGTGCCACAACATGGCTGTTTCACGGCTTTTTCCTTGGCAAGAAGCCTAACATCAGGCTGATTTACTTTCCCAGGGTTACTGTTAGGCTTAGGCCTAGGGCTAGGATTTTTGAAACTAGGAAGCCCTTAGCTCCAGGCACACTGCAGCTGTTCAAGGCATCCCAAGGGGAGTACAAAAGTGCAACAACATGGCAGCTTTCACAGCTTTTTCCTTGGCACCATCCCTATACCTAGGCTGATTTATCTGCCTAGGGTTAGGGTTAGGGTTCAGCCTAGGGCTTGGATTTCTTTAACCAGGAAGCCCTGAGTTCCAGGCTTACTTCATCTGCCAAAGGCATCCCAAAGGGAGTGCAGAAGTGCCACAACATGGCTGCTTTCACGGCTTTTCCCTTAGGAAGAACCCTAATACCCGGCTGATTTACCTTCCTAGGGTTACTGTTAGGCTTAGGCCTAGGACTTTTAAAACCAGGAAGCCCTGGGCTCCAGGCACACTGCAGCTGCGAAAGGCATCCCAAGGGGAGCGCAAAAGTGACGCAACTTGGCTGCCACCACTGATATTTCCATGAGACCATCCCGAACCATATGTTGATTTTCCTTCCTAGGGTTAAGGTTTGAGTTACGCCTAGGGTAAGGGCTCTATTAACCAGAAAGCCCTGAGTTCCAAGAACACAGCAGCTGCGAAGGACTAGCCAAGAAGAGCGCAAAAGTACCACAACATGCCTGCCTCCACAGCTTTTTCCTTGGGGACATGCCTAATTCCTGGCTGATTTGCCTTTCTCGTCTTAGGGTTGGGGTTCGGCCTAGGGCTAGGATTTTTAAAATCAGGAAGCCCTGAGTTCCAGGCACACTGCAGCTGTGAAAGGCATCCAAAAGGGAGTGCAAAAGTGCCACAACATGGCTGCTTTCACGGCTTTTTCCTTGGCAAGAAGCCTAACACCAGGCTGATTTGCCTTCCCAGGGTTACTGTTAGGCTTAGGCCTAGGGCTAGGATTTTTAAAACTAGGAAGCCCTGGGCTCCAGGCACACTGCAGCTGTTCAAGGCATCCCAAGGGGAGTACAAAAGTGCAACAACATGGCAGCTTTCACAGCTTTTTCCTTGGCACCATCCCTATACCTAGGCTGATTTATCTGCCTAGGGTTAGGGTTAGGGTTCAGCCTAGGGCTTGGATTTCTTTAACCAGGAAGCCCTGAGTTCCAGGCTTACTTCATCTGCCAAAGGCATCCCAAAGGGAGTGCAGAAGTGCCACAACATGGCTGCTTTCACGGCTTTTTCCTTGGCAAGAAGCCTAACATCAGGCTGATTTACTTTCCCAGGGTTACTGTTAGGCTTAGGCCTAGGGCTAGGATTTTTGAAACTAGGAAGCCCTTAGCTCCAGGCACACTGCAGCTGTTCAAGGCATCCCAAGGGGAGTACAAAAGTGCAACAACATGGCAGCTTTAACAGGTTTTTCCTTGGCAAGAAGCCTAACACCAGGCTGATTTACTTTCCCAGGGTTACTGTTAGGCTTAGGCCTAGGGCTAGGATTTTTGAAACTAGGAAGCCCTTAGCTCCAGGCACACTGCAGCTGTTCAAGGCATCCCAAGGGGAGTACAAAAGTGCAACAACATGGCAGCTTTCACAGCTTTTTCCTTGGCACCATCCCTATACCTAGGCTGATTTATCTGCCTAGGGTTAGGGTTAGGGTTCAGCCTAGGGCTTGGATTTCTTTAACCAGGAAGCCCTGAGTTCCAGGCTTACTTCATCTGCCAAAGGCATCCCAAAGGGAGTGCAGAAGTGCCACAACATGGCTGCTTTCACGGCTTTTCCCTTAGGAAGAACCCTAATACCCGGCTGATTTACCTTCCTAGGGTTACTGTTAGGCTTAGGCCTAGGACTTTTAAAACCAGGAAGCCCTGGGCTCCAGGCACACTGCAGCTGCAAAAGGCATCCCAAGGGGAGCGCAAAAGTGACGCAACTTGGCTGCCACCACTGATATTTCCATGAGACCATCCCGAACCATAGGCTGATTTTCCTTCCTAGGGTTAAGGTTTGAGTTACGCCTAGGGTAAGGGTTCTATTAACCAGAAAGCCCTGAGTTCCAAGAACACAGCAGCTGCGAAGGACTAGCCAAGAAGAGCGCAAAAGTACCACAACATGCCTGCCTCCACAGCTTTTTCCTTGGGGACATGCCTAATTCCTGGCTGATTTGCCTTTCTCGTCTTAGGGTTGGGGTTCGGCCTAGGGCTAGGATTTTTAAAATCAGGAAGCCCTGAGTTCCAGGCACACTGGAGCTGTGAAAGGCATCCAAAAGGGAGTGCAAAAGTGCCACAACATGGCTGTTTCACGGCTTTTTCCTTGGCAAGAAGCCTAACATCAGGCTGATTTACTTTCCCAGGGTTACTGTTAGGCTTAGGCCTAGGGCTAGGATTTTTGAAACTAGGAAGCCCTGGGCTCCAGGCACACTGCAGCTGTTCAAGGCATCCCAAGGGGAGTACAAAAGTGCAACAACATGGCAGCTTTCACAGCTTTTTCCTTGGCACCATCCCTATACCTAGGCTGATTTATCTGCCTAGGGTTAGGGTTAGGGTTCAGCCTAGGGCTTGGATTTCTTTAACCAGGAAGCCCTGAGTTCCAGGCTTACTTCATCTGCCAAAGGCATCCCAAAGGGAGTGCAGAAGTGCCACAACATGGCTGCTTTCACGGCTTTTCCCTTAGGAAGAACCCTAATACCCGGCTGATTTACCTTCCTAGGGTTACTGTTAGGCTTAGGCCTAGGACTTTTAAAACCAGGAAGCCCTGGGCTCCAGGCACACTGCAGCTGCGAAAGGCATCCCAAGGGGAGCGCAAAAGTGACGCAACTTGGCTGCCACCACTGATATTTCCATGAGACCATCCCTAACCATAGGTTGATTTTCCTTCCTAGGGTTAAGGTTTGAGTTACGCCTAGGGTAAGGGCTCTATTAACCAGAAAGCCCTGAGTTCCAAGAACACAGCAGCTGCGAAGGACTAGCCAAGAAGAGCGCAAAAGTACCACAACATGCCTGCCTCCACAGCTTTTTCCTTGGGGACATGCCTAATTCCTGGCTGATTTGCCTTTCTCGTCTTAGGGTTGGGGTTCGGCCTAGGGCTAGGATTTTTAAAAGCAGGAAGCCCTGAGTTCCAGGCACACTGGAGCTGTGAAAGGCATCCAAAAGGGAGTGCAAAAGTGCCACAACATGGCTGCTTTCACGGCTTTTTCCTTGGCAAGAAGCCTAACACCAGGCTGACATACTTTCCCAGGGTTACTGTTAGGCTTAGGCCTAGGGCTAGGATTTTTGAAACTAGGAAGCCCTGGGCTCCAGGCACACTGCAGCTGTTCAAGGCATCCCAAGGGGAGTACAAAAGTGCAACAACATGGCAGCTTTCACAGCTTTTTCCTTGGCACCATCCCTATACCTAGGCTGATTTATCTGCCTAGGGTTAGGGTTAGGGTTCAGCCTAGGGCTTGGATTTCTTTAACCAGGAAGCCCTGAGTTCCAGGCTTACTTCATCTGCCAAAGGCATCCCAAAGGGAGTGCAGAAGTGCCACAACATGGCTGCTTTCACGGCTTTTCCCTTAGGAAGAACCCTAATACCCGGCTGATTTACCTTCCTAGGGTTACTGTTAGGCTTAGGCCTAGGACTTTTAAAACCAGGAAGCCCTGGGCTCCAGGCACACTGCAGCTGCAAAAGGCATCCCAAGGGGAGCGCAAAAGTGACGCAACTTGGCTGCCACCACTGATATTTCCATGAGACCATCCCGAACCATAGGCTGATTTTCCTTCCTAGGGTTAAGGTTTGAGTTACGCCTAGGGTAAGGGTCTATTAACCAGAAAGCCCTGAGTTCCAAGAACACAGCAGCTGCGAAGGACTAGCCAAGAAGAGCGCAAAAGTACCACAACATGCCTGCCTCCACAGCTTTTTCCTTGGGGACATGCCTAATTCCTGGCTGATTTGCCTTTCTCGTCTTAGGGTTGGGGTTCGGCCTAGGGCTAGGATTTTTAAAATCAGGAAGCCCTGAGTTCCAGGCACACTGGAGCTGTGAAAGGCATCCAAAAGGGAGTGCAAAAGTGCCACAACATGGCTGCTTTCACGGCTTTTTCCTTGGCAAGAAACCTAACATCAGGCTGATTTACTTTCCCAGGGTTACTGTTAGGCTTAGGCCTAGGGCTAGGATTTTTGAAACTAGGAAGCCCTGGGCTCCAGGCACACTGCAGCTGTTCAAGGCATCCCAAGGGGAGTACAAAAGTGCAACAACATGGCAGCTTTCACAGCTTTTTCCTTGGCACCATCCCTATACCTAGGCTGATTTATCTGCCTAGGGTTAGGGTTAGGGTTCAGCCTAGGGCTTGGATTTCTTTAACCAGGAAGCCCTGAGTTCCAGGCTTACTTCATCTGCCAAAGGCATCCCAAAGGGAGTGCAGAAGTGCCACAACATGGCTGCTTTCACGGCTTTTCCCTTAGGAAGAACCCTAATACCCGGCTGATTTACCTTCCTAGGGTTACTGTTAGGCTTAGGCCTAGGACTTTTAAAACCAGGAAGCCCTGGGCTCCAGGCACACTGCAGCTGCAAAAGGCATCCCAAGGGGAGCGCAAAAGTGACGCAACTTGGCTGCCACCACTGATATTTCCATGAGACCATCCCGAACCATAGGCTGATTTTCCTTCCTAGGGTTAAGGTTTGAGTTACGCCTAGGGTAAGGGCTCTATTAACCAGAAAGCCCTGAGTTCCAAGAACACAGCAGCTGCGAAGGACTAGCCAAGAAGAGCGCAAAAGTACCACAACATGCCTGCCTCCACAGCTTTTTCCTTGTGGACATGCCTAATTCCTGGCTGATTTCCTTTTCTCGTCATAGGGTTGGGGTTCGGCCTAGGGCTAGGATTTTTAAAAGCAGGAAGCCCTGAGTTCCAGGCACACTGGAGCTGTGAAAGGCATCCAAAAGGGAGTGCAAAAGTGCCACAACATGGCTGCTTTCACGGCTTTTTCCTTGGCAAGACGCCCAACACCAGGCTGATTTACCTTTCCAGGGTTACTGTTAGGCTTAGGCCTAGGGCTAGGATTTTTAAAACTAGGAAGCCCTTAGCTCCAGGCACGCTGCAGCTGTTCAAGGCATCCCAAGGGGAGTACAAAAGTGCAACAACATGGCAGCTTTCACAGCTTTTTCCTTGGCACCATCCCTATACCTAGGCTGATTTATCTGCCTAGGGTTAGGGTTAGGGTTCAGCCTAGGGCTTGAATTTTTTTTACCAGGAAGCCCTGAGTTCCAGGCTTACTTCATCTGCCAAAGGCATCCCAAAGGGAGCGCAGAAGTGCCACAACATGGCTGCTTTCACGGCTTTTCCCTTAGGAAGAACCCTAATACCCGGCTGATTTACCTTCCTAGGGTTACTGTTAGGCTTAGGCCTAGGGCTAGGATTTTTGAAACTAGGAAGCCCTTAGCTCCAGGCACACTGCAGCTGTTCAAGGCATCCAAGGGGAGTACAAAAGTGCAACAACATGGCAGCTTTCACAGCTTTTTCCTTGGCACCATCCCTATACCTAGGCTGATTTATCTGCCTAGGGTTAGGGTTAGGGTTCAGCCTAGGGCTTGGATTTTTTTAACCAGGAAGCCCTGAGTTCCAGGCTTACTTCATCTGTCAAAGGCATCCCAAAGGGAGTGCAAAAGTGCCACAACATGGCTGCTTTCACGGCTTTTTCCTTGGCAAGAAGCCTAACACCAGGCTGATTTACCTTCCCAGGGTTACTGTTAGGCTTAGGCCTAGGGCTAGGATTTTTGAAACTAGGAAGCCCTTAGCTCCAGGCACACTGCAGCTGTTCAAGGCATCCCAAGGGGAGTACAAAAGTGCAACAACATGGCAGCTTTCACAGCTTTTTTCTTGGCACCATCCCTATACCTAGGCTGATTTATCTGCCTAGGGTTAGGGTTAGGGTTCAGCCTAGGGCTTGAATTTTTTTAACCAGGAAGCCCTGAGTTCCAGGCTTACTTCATCTGCCAAAGGCATCCCAAAGGGAGTGCAGAAGTGCCACAACATGGCTGCTTTCACGGCTTTTCCCTTAGGAAGAACCCTAATACCCGGCTGATTTACCTTCCTAGGGTTACTGTTAGGCTTAGGCCTAGGACTTTTAAAACCAGGAAGCCCTGGGCTCCAGGCACACTGCAGCTGCAAAAGGCATCCCAAGGGGAGCGCAAAAGTGACGCAACTTGGCTGCCACCACTGATATTTCCATGAGACCATCCCGAACCATAGGTTGATTTTCCTTCCTAGGGTTAAGGTTTGAGTTACGCCTAGGGTAAGGGTTCTATTAACCAGAAAGCCCTGAGTTCCAAGAACACAGCAGCTGCGAAGGACTAGCCAAGAAGAGCGCAAAAGTACCACAACATGCCTGCCTCCACAGCTTTTTCCTTGGGGACATGCCTAATTCCTGGCTGATTTGCCTTTCTCGTCATAGGGTTGCGGTTCGGCCTAGGGCTAGGATTTTTAAAAGCAGGAAGCCCTGAGTTCCAGGCACACTGGAGCTGTGAAAGGCCTCCAAAAGGGAGTGCAAAAGTGCCACAACATGGCTGCTTTCACGGCTTTTTCCTTGGCAAGAAGCCTAACACCAGGCTGATTTACTTTCCCAGGGTTACTGTTAGGCTTAGGCCTAGGGCTAGGATTTTTAAAACTAGGAAGCCCTTAGCTCCAGGCACACTGCAGCTGTTCAAGGCATCCCAAGGGGAGTACAAAAGTGCAACAACATGGCAGCTTTCACAGCTTTTTCCTTGGCAAGAAGCCTAACACCAGGCTGATTTACTTTCCCAGGGTTACTGTTAGGTTTAGGCCTAGGGCTAGGATTTTTGAAACTAGGAAGCCCTTGGCTCCAGGCACACTGCAGCTGTTCAAGGCATCCCAAGGGGAGTACAAAAGTGCAACAACATGGCAGCTTTCACAGCTTTTTCCTTGGCACCATCCCTATACCTAGGCTGATTTATCTGCCTAGGGTTAGGGTTAGGGTTCAGCCTAGGGCTTGGATTTCTTTAACCAGGACGCCCTGAGTTCCAGGCTTACTTCATCTGCCAAAGGCATCCCAAAGGGAGTGCAGAAGTGCCACAACATGGCTGCTTTCACGGCTTTTTCCTTGGCAAGAAGCCTAACATCAGGCTGATTTACCTTCCCAGGGTTACTGTTAGGCTTAGGCCTAGGGCTAGGATTTTTGAAACTAGGAAGCCCTTGGCTCCAGGCACACTGCAGCTGTTCAAGGCATCCCAAGGGGAGTACAAAAGTGCAACAACATGGCAGCTTTCACAGCTTTTTCCTTGGCACCATCCCTATACCTAGGCTGATTTATCTGCCTAGGGTTAGGGTTAGGGTTCAGCCTAGGGCTTGAATATTTTTAACCAGGAAGCCCTGAGTTCCAGGCTTACTTCATCTGCCAAAGGCATCCCAAAGGGAGTGCAGAAGTGCCACAACATGGCTGCTTTCACGGCTTTTCCCTTAGGAAGAACCCTAATACCTGGCTGATTTACCTTCCTAGGGTTACTGTTAGGCTTAGGCCTAGGACTTTTAAAACCAGGAAGCCCTGGGCTCCAGGCACACTGCAGCTGCGAAAGGCATCCCAAGGGGAGCGCAAAAGTGACGCAACTTGGCTGCCACCACTGATATTTCCATGAGACCATCCCGAACCATAGGTTGATTTTCCTTCCTAGGGTTAAGGTTTGAGTTACGCCTAGGGTAAGGGTTCTATTAACCAGAAAGCCCTGAGTTCCAAGAACACAGCAGCTGCGAAGGACTAGCCAAGAAGAGCGCAAAAGTACCACAACATGCCTGCCTCCACAGCTTTTTCCTTGGGGACATGCCTAATTCCTGGCTGATTTGCCTTTCTCGTCATAGGGTTGCGGTTCGGCCTAGGGCTAGGATTTTTAAAAGCAGGAAGCCCTGAGTTCCAGGCACACTGGAGCTGTGAAAGGCATCCAAAAGGGAGTGCAAAAGTGCCACAACATGGCTGCTTTCACGGCTTTTTCCTTGGCAAGACGCCTAACACCAGGCTGATTTACCTTCCCAGGGTTACTGTTAGGCTTAGGCCTAGGGCTAGGATTTTTAAAACTAGGAAGCCCTGGGCTCCAGGCACACTGCAGCTGTTCAAGGCATCCCAAGGGGAGTACAAAAGTGCAACAACATGGCAGCTTTCACAGCTTTTTCCTTGGCACCATCCCTATACCTAGGCTGATTTATCTGCCTAGGGTTAGGGTTAGGGTTCAGCCTAGGGCTTGGATTTCTTTAACCAGGAAGCCCTGAGTTCCAGGCTTACTTCATCTGCCAAAGGCATCCCAAAGGGAGTGCAGAAGTGCCACAACATGGCTGCTTTCACGGCTTTTCCCTTAGGAAGAACCCTAATACCCGGCTGATTTACCTTCCTAGGGTTACTGTTAGGCTTAGGCCTAGGACTTTTAAAACCAGGAAGCCCTGGGCTCCAGGCACACTGCAGCTGCAAAAGGCATCCCAAGGGGAGCGCAAAAGTGACGCAACTTGGCTGCCACCACTGATATTTCCATGAGACCATCCCGAACCATAGGCTGATTTTCCTTCCTAGGGTTAAGGTTTGAGTTACGCCTAGGGTAAGGGTCTATTAACCAGAAAGCCCTGAGTTCCAAGAACACAGCAGCTGCGAAGGACTAGCCAAGAAGAGCGCAAAAGTACCACAACATGCCTGCCTCCACAGCTTTTTCCTTGGGGACATGCCTAATTCCTGGCTGATTTGCCTTTCTCGTCTTAGGGTTGGGGTTCGGCCTAGGGCTAGGATTTTTAAAAGCAGGAAGCCCTGAGTTCCAGGCACACTGGAGCTGTGAAAGGCATCCAAAAGGGAGTGCAAAAGTGCCACAACATGGCTGCTTTCACGGCTTTTTCCTCGGCAAGAAACCTAACACCAGGCTGATTTCCCTTCCCAGGGTTACTGTTAGGCTTAGGCCTAGGGCTAGGATTTTTGAAACTAGGAAGCCCTGGGCTCCAGGCACACTGCAGCTGTTCAAGGCATCCCAAGGGGAGTACAAAAGTGCAACAACATGGCAGCTTTCACAGCTTTTTCCTTGGCACCATCCCTATACCTAGGCTGATTTATCTGCCTAGGGTTAGGGTTAGGGTTCAGCCTAGGGCTTGGATTTCTTTAACCAGGAAGCCCTGAGTTCCAGGCTTACTTCATCTGCCAAAGGCATCCCAAAGGGAGTGCAGAAGTGCCACAACATGGCTGCTTTCACGGCTTTTCCCTTAGGAAGAACCCTAATACCTGGCTGATTTACCTTCCTAGGGTTACTGTTAGGCTTAGGCCTAGGACTTTTAAAACCAGGAAGCCCTGGGCTCCAGGCACACTGCAGCTGCGAAAGGCATCCCAAGGGGAGCGCAAAAGTGACGCAACTTGGCTGCCACCACTGATATTTCCATGAGACCATCCCGAACCATAGGCTGATTTTCCTTCCTAGGGTTAAGGTTTGAGTTACGCCTAGGGTAAGGGTTCTATTAACCAGAAAGCCCTGAGTTCCAAGAACACAGCAGCTGCGAAGGACTAGCCAAGAAGAGCGCAAAAGTACCACAACATGCCTGCCTCCACAGCTTTTTCCTTGGGGACATGCCTAATTCCTGGCTGATTTGCCTTTCTCGTCTTAGGGTTGGGGTTCGGCCTAGGGCTAGGATTTTTAAAATCAGGAAGCCCTGAGTTCCAGGCACACTGGAGCTGTGAAAGGCATCCAAAAGGGAGTGCAAAAGTGCCACAACATGGCTGCTCTCACGGCTTTTTCCTCGGCAAGAAACCTAACACCAGGCTGATTTCCCTTCCCAGGGTTACTGTTAGGCTTAGGCCTAGGGCTAGGATTTTTAAAACTAGGAAGCCCTGGACTCCAGGCACACTGCAGCTGTTCAAGGCATCCCAAGGGGAGTACAAAAGTGCAACAACATGGCAGCTTTCACAGCTTTTTCCTTGGCACCATCCCTATACCTAGGCTGATTTATCTGCCTAGGGTTAGGGTTAGGGTTCAGCCTAGGGCTTGGATTTCTTTAACCAGGAAGCCCTGAGTTCCAGGCTTACTTCATCTGCCAAAGGCATCCCAAAGGGAGTGCAGAAGTGCCACAACATGGCTGCTTTCACGGCTTTTCCCTTAGGAAGAACCCTAATACCCGGCTGATTTACCTTCCTAGGGTTACTGTTAGGCTTAGGCCTAGGACTTTTAAAACCAGGAAGCCCTGGGCTCCAGGCACACTGCAGCTGCGAAAGGCATCCCAAGGGGAGCGCAAAAGTGACGCAACTTGGCTGCCACCACTGATATTTCCATGAGACCATCCCGAACCATAGGCTGATTTTCCTTCCTAGGGTTAAGGTTTGAGTTACGCCTAGGGTAAGGGTCTATTAACCAGAAAGCCCTGAGTTCCAAGAACACAGCAGCTGCGAAGGACTAGCCAAGAAGAGCGCAAAAGTACCACAACATGCCTGCCTCCACAGCTTTTTCCTTGGGGACATGCCTAATTCCTGGCTGATTTGCCTTTCTCGTCTTAGGGTTGGGGTTCGGCCTAGGGCTAGGATTTTTAAAAGCAGGAAGCCCTGAGTTCCAGGCACACTGGAGCTGTGAAAGGCATCCAAAAGGGAGTGCAAAAGTGCCACAACATGGCTGCTTTCACGCCTTTTTCCTTGGCAAGATGCCTAACACCAGGCTGATTTACTTTCCCTGGGTTACTGTTAGGCTTAGGCCTAGGGCTAGGATTTTTGAAACTAGGAAGCCCTTAGCTCCAGGCACACTGCAGCTGTTCAAGGCATCCCAAGGGGAGTACAAAAGTGCAACAACATGGCAGCTTTCACAGCTTTTTCCTTGGCACCATCCCTATACCTAGGCTGATTTATCTGCCTAGGGTTAGGGTTAGGGTTCAGCCTAGGGCTTGGATTTCTTTAACCAGGAAGCCCTGAGTTCCAGGCTTACTTCATCTGCCAAAGGCATCCCAAAGGGAGTGCAGAAGTGCCACAACATGGCTGCTTTCACGGCTTTTCCCTTAGGAAGAACCCTAATACCCGGCTGATTTACCTTCCTAGGGTTACTGTTAGGCTTAGGCCTAGGACTTTTAAAACCAGGAAGCCCTGGGCTCCAGGCACACTGCAGCTGCGAAAGGCATCCCAAGGGGAGCGCAAAAGTGACGCAACTTGGCTGCCACCACTGATATTTCCATGAGACCATCCCGAACCATAGGCTGATTTTCCTTCCTAGAGTTAAGGTTTGAGTTACGCCTAGGGTAAGGGTCTATTAACCAGAAAGCCCTGAGTTCCAAGAACACAGCAGCTGCGAAGGACTAGCCAAGAAGAGCGCAAAAGTAGCACAACATGCCTGCCTCCACAGCTTTTTCCTTGGGGACATGCCTAATTCCTGGCTGATTTGCCTTTCTCGTCTTAGGGTTGGGGTTCGGCCTAGGGCTAGGATTTTTAAAATCAGGAAGCCCTGAGTTCCAGGCACACTGGAGCTGTGAAAGGCATCCAAAAGGGAGTACAAAAGTGCAACAACATGGCAGCTTTCACAGCTTTTTCCTTGGCACCATCCCTATACCTAGGCGGATTTATCTGCCTAGGGTTAGGGTTAGGGTTCAGCCTAGGGCTTGGATTTCTTTAACCAGGAAGCCCTGAGTTCCACGCTTACTTCATCTGCCAAAGGCATCCCAAAGGGAGTGCAGAAGTGCCACAACATGGCTGCTTTCACGGCTTTTCCCTTAGGAAGAACCCTAATACCCGGCTGATTTGCCTTCCCAGGGTTACTGTTAGGCTTAGGCCTAGGACTTTTAAAACCAGGAAGCCCTGGGCTCCAGGCACACTGCAGCTGCGAAAGGCATCCCAAGGGGAGCGCAAAAGTGACGCAACTTGGCTGCCACCACTGATATTTCCATGAGAGCATCCCGAACCATAGGCTGATTTTCCTTCCTAGGGTTAAGGTTTGAGTTACGCCTAGGGTAAGGGTCTATTAACCAGAAAGCCCTGAGTTCCAAGAACACAGCAGCTGCGAAGGACTAGCCAAGAAGAGCGCAAAAGTAGCACAACATGCCTGCCTCCACAGCTTTTTCCTTGGGGACATGCCTAATTCCTGGCTGATTTGCCTTTCTTGTCTTAGGGTTGGGGTTCGGCCTAGGGCTAGGATTTTTAAAAGCAGGAAGCCCTGAGTTCCAGGCACACTGGAGCTGTGAAAGGCATCCAAAAGGGAGTGCAAAAGTGCCACAACATGGCTGCTTTCACGCCTTTTTCCTTGGCAAGATGCCTAACACCAGGCTGATTTACTTTCCCAGGGTTACTGTTAGGCTTAGGCCTAGGGCTAGGATTTTTGAAACTAGGAAGCCCTTAGCTCCAGGCACACTGCAGCTGTTCAAGGCATCCCAAGGGGAGTACAAAAGTGCAACAACATGGCAGCTTTCACAGCTTTTTCCTTGGCACCATCCCTATACCTAGGCTGATTTATCTGCCTAGGGTTAGGGTTAGGGTTCAGCCTAGGGCTTGGATTTCTTTAACCAGGAAGCCCTGAGTTCCAGGCTTACTTCATCTGCCAAAGGCATCCCAAAGGGAGTGCAGAAGTGCCACAACATGGCTGCTTTCACGGCTTTTCCCTTAGGAAGAACCCTAATACCCGGCTGATTTACCTTCCTAGGGTTACTGTTAGGCTTAGGCCTAGGACTTTTAAAACCAGGAAGCCCTGGGCTCCAGGCACACTGCAGCTGCGAAAGGCATCCCAAGGGGAGCGCAAAAGTGACGCAACTTGGCTGCCACCACTGATATTTCCATGAGACCATCCCGAACCATAGGCTGATTTTCCTTCCTAGGGTTAAGGTTTGAGTTACGCCTAGGGTAAGGGTCTATTAACCAGAAAGCCCTGAGTTCCAAGAACACAGCAGCTGCGAAGGACTAGCCAAGAAGAGCGCAAAAGTACCACAACATGCCTGCCTCCACAGCTTTTTCCTTGGGGACATGCCTAATTCCTGGCTGATTTGCCTTTCTCGTCTTAGGGTTGCGGTTCGGCCTAGGGCTAGGATTTTTAAAATCAGGAAGCCCTGAGTTCCAGGCACACTGGAGCTGTGAAAGGCATCCAAAAGGGAGTACAAAAGTGCAACAACATGGCAGCTTTCACAGCTTTTTCCTTGGCACCATCCCTATACCTAGGCTGATTTATCTGCCTAGGGTTAGGGTTAGGGTTCAGCCTAGGGCTTGGATTTCTTTAACCAGGAAGCCCTGAGTTCCACGCTTACTTCATCTGCCAAAGGCATCCCAAAACGAGTGCAGAAGTGCCACAACATGGCTGCTTTCACGGCTTTTCCCTTAGGAAGAACCCTAATACCCGGCTGATTTGCCTTCCCAGGGTTACTGTTAGGCTTAGGCCTAGGGCTAGGATTTTTAAAACTAGGAAGCCCTGGGCTCCAGGCACACTGCAGCTGTTCAAGGCATCCCAAGGGGAGTACAAAAGTGCAACAACATGGCAGCTTTCACAGCTTTTTCCTTGGCACCATCCCTATACCTAGGCTGATTTATCTGCCTAGGGTTAGGGTTAGGGTTCAGCCTAGGGCTTGGATTTCTTTAACCAGGAAGCCCTGAGTTCCAGGCTTACTTCATCTGCCAAAGGCATCCCAAAGGGAGTGCAGAAGTGCCACAACATGGCTGCTTTCACGGCTTTTCCCTTAGGAAGAACCCTAATACCCGGCTGATTTACCTTCCTAGGGTTACTGTTAGGCTTAGGCCTAGGACTTTTAAAACCAGGAAGCCCTGGGCTCCAGGCACACTGCAGCTGCGAAAGGCATCCCAAGGGGAGCGCAAAAGTGACGCAACTTGGCTGCCACCACTGATATTTCCATGAGACCATCCCGAACCATAGGCTGATTTTCCTTCCTAGGGTTAAGGTTTGAGTTACGCCTAGGGTAAGGGTCTATTAACCAGAAAGCCCTGAGTTCCAAGAACACAGCAGCTGCGAAGGACTAGCCAAGAAGAGCGCAAAAGTACCACAACATGCCTGCCTCCACAGCTTTTTCCTTGGGGACATGCCTAATTCCTGGCTGATTTGCCTTTCTCGTCTTAGGGTTGGGGTTCGGCCTAGGGCTAGGATTTTTAAAATCAGGAATCCCTGAGTTCCAGGCACACTGGAGCTGTGAAAGGCATCCAAAAGGGAGTGCAAAAGTGCCACAACATGGCTGCTTTCACGGCTTTTTCCTTGGCAAGACGCCTAACACCAGGCTGATTTACCTTCCCAGGGTTACTGTTAGGCTTAGGCCTAGGGCTAGGATTTTTAAAACTAGGAAGCCCTTAGCTCCAGGCACACTGCAGCTGTTCAAGGCATCCCAAGGGGAGTACAAAAGTGCAACAACATGGCAGCTTTCACAGCTTTTTCCTTGGCACCATCCCTATACCTAGGCTGATTTATCTGCCTAGGGTTAGGGTTAGGGTTCAGCCTAGGGCTTGGATTTCTTTAACCAGGAAGCCCTGAGTTCCAGGCTTACTTCATCTGCCAAAGGCATCCCAAAACGAGTGCAGAAGTGCCACAACATGGCTGCTTTCACGGCTTTTCCCTTAGGAAGAACCCTAATACCCGGCTGATTTGCCTTGCCAGGGTTACTGTTAGGCTTAGGCCTAGGACTTTTAAAACCAGGAAGCCCTGGGCTCCAGGCACACTGCAGCTGCGAAAGGCATCCCAAGGGGAGCGCAAAAGTGACGCAACTTGGCTGCCACCACTGATATTTCCATGAGACCATCCCGAACCATAGGCTGATTTTCCTTCCTAGGGTTAAGGTTTGAGTTACGCCTAGGGTAAGGGTCTATTAACCAGAAAGCCCTGAGTTCCAAGAACACAGCAGCTGCGAAGGACTAGCCAAGAAGAGCGCAAAAGTACCACAACATGCCTGCCTCCACAGCTTTTTCCTTGGGGACATGCCTAATTCCTGGCTGATTTGCCTTTCTCGTCTTAGGGTTGGGGTTCGGCCTAGGGCTAGGATTTTTAAAATCAGGAAGCCCTGAGTTCCAGGCACACTGGAGCTGTGAAAGGCATCCAAAAGGGAGTACAAAAGTGCAACAACATGGCAGCTTTCACAGCTTTTTCCTTGGCACCATCCCTATACCTAGGCTGATTTATCTGCCTAGGGTTAGGGTTAGGGTTCAGCCTAGGGCTTGGATTTCTTTAACCAGGAAGCCCTGAGTTCCAGGCTTACTTCATCTGCCAAAGGCATCCCAAAGGGAGTGCAGAAGTGCCACAACATGGCTGCTTTCACGGCTTTTCCCTTAGGAAGAACCCTAATACCCGGCTGATTTACCTTCCTAGGGTTACTGTTAGGCTTAGGCCTAGGACTTTTAAAACCAGGAAGCCCTGGGCTCCAGGCACACTGCAGCTGCGAAAGGCATCCCAAGGGGAGCGCAAAAGTGACGCAACTTGGCTGCCACCACTGATATTTCCATGAGAGCATCCCGAACCATAGGCTGATTTTCCTTCCTAGGGTTAAGGTTTGAGTTACGCCTAGGGTAAGGGTCTATTAACCAGAAAGCCCTGAGTTCCAAGAACACAGCAGCTGCGAAGGACTAGCCAAGAAGAGCGCAAAAGTACCACAACATGCCTGCCTCCACAGCTTTTTCCTTGGGGACATGCCTAATTCCTGGCTGATTTGCCTTTCTCGTCTTAGGGTTGGGGTTCGGCCTAGGGCTAGGATTTTTAAAAGCAGGAAGCCCTGACTTCCAGGCACACTGGAGCTGTGAAAGGCATCCAAAAGGGAGTGCAAAAGTGCCACAACATGGCTGCTTTCACGCCTTTTTCCTTGGCAAGATGCCTAACACCAGGCTGATTTACTTTCCCAGGGTTACTGTTAGGCTTAGGCCTAGGGCTAGGATTTTTGAAACTAGGAAGCCCTTAGCTCCAGGCACACTGCAGCTGTTCAAGGCATCCCAAGGGGAGTACAAAAGTGCAACAACATGGCAGCTTTCACAGCTTTTTCCTTGGCACCATCCCTATACCTAGGCTGATTTATCTGCCTAGGGTTAGGGTTAGGGTTCAGCCTAGGGCTTGGATTTCTTTAACCAGGAAGCCCTGAGTTCCAGGCTTACTTCATCTGCCAAAGGCATCCCAAAGGGAGTGCAGAAGTGCCACAACATGGCTGCTTTCACGGCTTTTCCCTTAGGAAGAACCCTAATACCCGGCTGATTTACCTTCCTAGGGTTACTGTTAGGCTTAGGCCTAGGACTTTTAAAACCAGGAAGCCCTGGGCTCCAGGCACACTGCAGCTGCGAAAGGCATCCCAAGGGGAGCGCAAAAGTGACGCAACTTGGCTGCCACCACTGATATTTCCATGAGACCATCCCGAACCATAGGCTGATTTTCCTTCCTAGGGTTAAGGTTTGAGTTACGCCTAGGGTAAGGGTCTATTAACCAGAAAGCCCTGAGTTCCAAGAACACAGCAGCTGCGAAGGACTAGCCAAGAAGAGCGCAAAAGTACCACAACATGCCTGCCTCCACAGCTTTTTCCTTGGGGACATGCCTAATTCCTGGCTGATTTGCCTTTCTCGTCTTAGGGTTGGGGTTCGGCCTAGGGCTAGGATTTTTAAAATCAGGAAGCCCTGAGTTCCAGGCACACTGGAGCTGTGAAAGGCATCCAAAAGGGAGTACAAAAGTGCAACAACATGGCAGCTTTCACAGCTTTTTCCTTGGCACCATCCCTATACCTAGGCGGATTTATCTGCCTAGGGTTAGGGTTAGGGTTCAGCCTAGGGCTTGGATTTCTTTAACCAGGAAGCCCTGAGTTCCACGCTTACTTCATCTGCCAAAGGCATCCCAAAACGAGTGCAGAAGTGCCACAACATGGCTGCTTTCACGGCTTTTCCCTTAGGAAGAACCCTAATACCCGGCTGATTTGCCTTCCCAGGGTTACTGTTAGGCTTAGGCCTAGGGCTAGGATTTTTGAAACTAGGAAGCCCTTAGCTCCAGGCACACTGCAGCTGTTCAAGGCATCCCAAGGGGAGTACAAAAGTGCAACAACATGGCAGCTTTCACAGCTTTTTCCTTGGCACCATCCCTATACCTAGGCTGATTTATCTGCCTAGGGTTAGGGTTAGGGTTCAGCCTAGGGCTTGGATTTCTTTAACCAGGAAGCCCTGAGTTCCAGGCTTACTTCATCTGCCAAAGGCATCCCAAAGGGAGTGCAGAAGTGCCACAACATGGCTGCTTTCACGGCTTTTTCCTTAGGAAGAACCCTAATACCCGGCTGATTTACCTTCCTAGGGTTACTGTTAGGCTTAGGCCTAGGACTTTTAAAACCAGGAAGCCCTGTGCTCCAGGCACACTGCAGCTGCGAAAGGCATCCCAAGGGGAGCGCAAAAGTGACGCAACTTGGCTGCCACCACTGATATTTCCATGAGACCATCCCGAACCATAGGCTGATTTTCCTTCCTAGGGTTAAGGTTTGAGTTACGCCTAGGGTAAGGGTCTATTAACCAGAAAGCCCTGAGTTCCAAGAACACAGCAGCTGCGAAGGACTAGCCAAGAAGAGCGCAAAAGTACCACAACATGCCTGCCTCCACAGCTTTTTCCTTGGGGACATGCCTAATTCCTGGCTGATTTGCCTTTCTCGTCTTAGGGTTGGGGTTCGGCCTAGGGCTAGGATTTTTAAAATCAGGAATCCCTGAGTTCCAGGCACACTGGAGCTGTGAAAGGCATCCAAAAGGGAGTGCAAAAGTGCCACAACATGGCTGCTTTCACGGCTTTTTCCTTGGCAAGAAGCCTAACATCAGGCTGATTTACTTTCCCAGGGTTACTGTTAGGCTTAGGCCTAGGGCTAGGATTTTTGAAACTAGGAAGCCCTTAGCTCCAGGCACACTGCAGCTGTTCAAGGCATCCCAAGGGGAGTACAAAAGTGCAACAACATGGCTGCTTTCACAGCTTTTTCCTTGGCACCATCCCTATACCTAGGCTGATTTATCTGCCTAGGGTTAGGGTTAGGGTTCAGCCTAGGGCTTGGATTTCTTTAACCAGGAAGCCCTGAGTTCCAGGCTTACTTCATCTGCCAAAGGCATCCCAAAGGGAGTGCAGAAGTGCCACAACATGGCTGCTTTCACGGCTTTTCCCTTAGGAAGAACCCTAATACCCGGCTGATTTACCTTCCTAGGGTTACTGTTAGGCTTAGGCCTAGGACTTTTAAAACCAGGAAGCCCTGGGCTCCAGGCACACTGCAGCTGCGAAAGGCATCCCAAGGGGAGCGCAAAAGTGACGCAACTTGGCTGCCACCACTGATATTTCCATGAGACCATCCCGAACCATAGGCTGATTTTCCTTCCTAGGGTTAAGGTTTGAGTTACGCCTAGGGTAAGGGTCTATTAACCAGAAAGCCCTGAGTTCCAAGAACACAGCAGCTGCGAAGGACTAGCCAAGAAGAGCGCAAAAGTACCACAACATGCCTGCCTCCACAGCTTTTTCCTTGGGGACATGCCTAATTCCTGGCTGATTTGCCTTTCTCGTCTTAGGGTTGGGGTTCGGCCTAGGGCTAGGATTTTTAAAATCAGGAAGCCCTGAGTTCCAGGCACACTGGAGCTGTGAAAGGCATCCAAAAGGGAGTACAAAAGTGCAACAACATGGCAGCTTTCACAGCTTTTTCCTTGGCACCATCCCTATACCTAGGCTGATTTATCTGCCTAGGGTTAGGGTTAGGGTTCAGCCTAGGGCTTGGATTTCTTTAACCAGGAAGCCCTGAGTTCCACGCTTACATCATCTGCCAAAGGCATCCCAAAACGAGTGCAGAAGTGCCACAACATGGCTGCTTTCACGGCTTTTCCCTTAGGAAGAACCCTAATACCCGGCTGATTTGCCTTCCCAGGGTTACTGTTAGGCTTAGGCCTAGGGCTAGGATTTTTAAAACTAGGAAGCCCTGGGCTCCAGGCACACTGCAGCTGTTCAAGGCATCCCAAGGGGAGTACAAAAGTGCAACAACATGGCAGCTTTCACAGCTTTTTCCTTGGCACCATCCCTATACCTAGGCTGATTTATCTGCCTAGGGTTAGGGTTAGGGTTCAGCCTAGGGCTTGGATTTCTTTAACCAGGAAGCCCTGAGTTCCAGGCTTACTTCATCTGCCAAAGGCATCCCAAAGGGAGTGCAGAAGTGCCACAACATGGCTGCTTTCACGGCTTTTCCCTTAGGAAGAACCCTAATACCCGGCTGATTTACCTTCCTAGGGTTACTGTTAGGCTTAGGCCTAGGACTTTTAAAACCAGGAAGCCCTGGGCTCCAGGCACACTGCAGCTGCAAAAGGCATCCCAAGGGGAGCGCAAAAGTGACGCAACTTGGCTGCCACCACTGATATTTCCATGAGAGCATCCCGAACCATAGGCTGATTTTCCTTCCTAGGGTTAAGGTTTGAGTTACGCCTAGGGTAAGGGTCTATTAACCAGAAAGCCCTGAGTTCCAAGAACACAGCAGCTGCGAAGGACTAGCCAAGAAGAGCGCAAAAGTACCACAACATGCCTGCCTCCACAGCTTTTTCCTTGGGGACATGCCTAATTCCTGGCTGATTTGCCTTTCTCGTCTTAGGGTTGGGGTTCGGCCTAGGGCTAGGATTTTTAAAAGCAGGAAGCCCTGAGTTCCAGGCACACTGGAGCTGTGAAAGGCATCCAAAAGGGAGTGCAAAAGTGCCACAACATGGCTGCTTTCACGCCTTTTTCCTTGGCAAGATGCCTAACACCAGGCTGATTTACTTTCCCAGGGTTACTGTTAGGCTTAGGCCTAGGGCTAGGATTTTTGAAACTAGGAAGCCCTTAGCTCCAGGCACACTGCAGCTGTTCAAGGCATCCCAAGGGGAGTACAAAAGTGCAACAACATGGCAGCTTTCACAGCTTTTTCCTTGGCACCATCCCTATACCTAGGCTGATTTATCTGCCTAGGGTTAGGGTTAGGGTTCAGCCTAGGGCTTGGATTTCTTTAACCAGGAAGCCCTGAGTTCCAGGCTTACTTCATCTGCCAAAGGCATCCCAAAGGGAGTGCAGAAGTGCCACAACATGGCTGCTTTCACGGCTTTTCCCTTAGGAAGAACCCTAATACCCGGCTGATTTACCTTCCTAGGGTTACTGTTAGGCTTAGGCCTAGGACTTTTAAAACCAGGAAGCCCTGGGCTCCAGGCACACTGCAGCTGCGAAAGGCATCCCAAGGGGAGCGCAAAAGTGACGCAACTTGGCTGCCACCACTGATATTTCCATGAGACCATCCCGAACCATAGGCTGATTTTCCTTCCTAGGGTTAAGGTTTGAGTTACGCCTAGGGTAAGGGTCTATTAACCAGAAAGCCCTGAGTTCCAAGAACACAGCAGCTGCGAAGGACTAGCCAAGAAGAGCGCAAAAGTACCACAACATGCCTGCCTCCACAGCTTTTTCCTTGGGGACATGCCTAATTCCTGGCTGATTTGCCTTTCTCGTCTTAGGGTTGGGGTTCGGCCTAGGGCTAGGATTTTTAAAATCAGGAAGCCCTGAGTTCCAGGCACACTGGAGCTGTGAAAGGCATCCAAAAGGGAGTACAAAAGTGCAACAACATGGCAGCTTTCACAGCTTTTTCCTTGGCACCATCCCTATACCTAGGCTGATTTATCTGCCTAGGGTTAGGGTTAGGGTTCAGCCTAGGGCTTGGATTTCTTTAACCAGGAAGCCCTGAGTTCCACGCTTACATCATCTGCCAAAGGCATCCCAAAACGAGTGCAGAAGTGCCACAACATGGCTGCTTTCACGGCTTTTCCCTTAGGAAGAACCCTAATACCCGGCTGATTTGCCTTCCCAGGGTTACTGTTAGGCTTAGGCCTAGGGCTAGGATTTTTAAAACTAGGAAGCCCTGGGCTCCAGGCACACTGCAGCTGTTCAAGGCATCCCAAGGGGAGTACAAAAGTGCAACAACATGGCAGCTTTCACAGCTTTTTCCTTGGCACCATCCCTATACCTAGGCTGATTTATCTGCCTAGGGTTAGGGTTAGGGTTCAGCCTAGGGCTTGGATTTCTTTAACCAGGAAGCCCTGAGTTCCAGGCTTACTTCATCTGCCAAAGGCATCCCAAAGGGAGTGCAGAAGTGCCACAACATGGCTGCTTTCATGGCTTTTCCCTTAGGAAGAACCCTAATACCCGGCTGATTTACCTTCCTAGGGTTACTGTTAGGCTTAGGCCTAGGACTTTTAAAACCAGGAAGCCCTGGGCTCCAGGCACACTGCAGCTGCGAAAGGCATCCCAAGGGGAGCGCAAAAGTGACGCAACTTGGCTGCCACCACTGATATTTCCATGAGACCATCCCGAACCATAGGCTGATTTTCCTTCCTAGGGTTAAGGTTTGAGTTACGCCTAGGGTAAGGGTCTATTAACCAGAAAGCCCTGAGTTCCAAGAACACAGCAGCTGCGAAGGACTAGCCAAGAAGAGCGCAAAAGTACCACAACATGCCTGCCTCCACAGCTTTTTCCTTGGGGACATGCCTAATTCCTGGCTGATTTGCCTTTCTCGTCTTAGGGTTGGGGTTCGGCCTAGGGCTAGGATTTTTAAAAGCAGGAAGCCCTGACTTCCAGGCACACTGGAGCTGTGAAAGGCATCCAAAAGGGAGTGCAAAAGTGCCACAACATGGCTGCTTTCACGCCTTTTTCCTTGGCAAGATGCCTAACACCAGGCTGATTTACTTTCCCAGGGTTACTGTTAGGCTTAGGCCTAGGGCTAGGATTTTTGAAACTAGGAAGCCCTTAGCTCCAGGCACACTGCAGCTGTTCAAGGCATCCCAAGGGGAGTACAAAAGTGCAACAACATGGCAGCTTTCACAGCTTTTTCCTTGGCACCATCCCTATACCTAGGCTGATTTATCTGCCTAGGGTTAGGGTTAGGGTTCAGCCTAGGGCTTGGATTTCTTTAACCAGGAAGCCCTGAGTTCCAGGCTTACTTCATCTGCCAAAGGCATCCCAAAGGGAGTGCAGAAGTGCCACAACATGGCTGCTTTCACGGCTTTTCCCTTAGGAAGAACCCTAATACCCGGCTGATTTACCTTCCTAGGGTTACTGTTAGGCTTAGGCCTAGGACTTTTAAAACCAGGAAGCCCTGGGCTCCAGGCACACTGCAGCTGCGAAAGGCATCCCAAGGGGAGCGCAAAAGTGACGCAACTTGGCTGCCACCACTGATATTTCCATGAGACCATCCCGAACCATAGGCTGATTTTCCTTCCTAGGGTTAAGGTTTGAGTTACGCCTAGGGTAAGGGTCTATTAACCAGAAAGCCCTGAGTTCCAAGAACACAGCAGCTGCGAAGGACTAGCCAAGAAGAGCGCAAAAGTACCACAACATGCCTGCCTCCACAGCTTTTTCCTTGGGGACATGCCTAATTCCTGGCTGATTTGCCTTTCTCGTCTTAGGGTTGGGGTTCGGCCTAGGGCTAGGATTTTTAAAATCAGGAAGCCCTGAGTTCCAGGCACACTGGAGCTGTGAAAGGCATCCAAAAGGGAGTACAAAAGTGCAACAACATGGCAGCTTTCACAGCTTTTTCCTTGGCACCATCCCTATACCTAGGCGGATTTATCTGCCTAGGGTTAGGGTTAGGGTTCAGCCTAGGGCTTGGATTTCTTTAACCAGGAAGCCCTGAGTTCCACGCTTACTTCATCTGCCAAAGGCATCCCAAAACGAGTGCAGAAGTGCCACAACATGGCTGCTTTCACGGCTTTTCCCTTAGGAAGAACCCTAATACCCGGCTGATTTGCCTTCCCAGGGTTACTGTTAGGCTTAGGCCTAGGGCTAGGATTTTTGAAACTAGGAAGCCCTTAGCTCCAGGCACACTGCAGCTGTTCAAGGCATCCCAAGGGGAGTACAAAAGTGCAACAACATGGCAGCTTTCACAGCTTTTTCCTTGGCACCATCCCTATACCTAGGCTGATTTATCTGCCTAGGGTTAGGGTTAGGGTTCAGCCTAGGGCTTGGATTTCTTTAACCAGGAAGCCCTGAGTTCCAGGCTTACTTCATCTGCCAAAGGCATCCCAAAGGGAGTGCAGAAGTGCCACAACATGGCTGCTTTCACGGCTTTTTCCTTAGGAAGAACCCTAATACCCGGCTGATTTACCTTCCTAGGGTTACTGTTAGGCTTAGGCCTAGGACTTTTAAAACCAGGAAGCCCTGTGCTCCAGGCACACTGCAGCTGCGAAAGGCATCCCAAGGGGAGCGCAAAAGTGACGCAACTTGGCTGCCACCACTGATATTTCCATGAGACCATCCCGAACCATAGGCTGATTTTCCTTCCTAGGGTTAAGGTTTGAGTTACGCCTAGGGTAAGGGTCTATTAACCAGAAAGCCCTGAGTTCCAAGAACACAGCAGCTGCGAAGGACTAGCCAAGAAGAGCGCAAAAGTACCACAACATGCCTGCCTCCACAGCTTTTTCCTTGGGGACATGCCTAATTCCTGGCTGATTTGCCTTTCTCGTCTTAGGGTTGGGGTTCGGCCTAGGGCTAGGATTTTTAAAATCAGGAATCCCTGAGTTCCAGGCACACTGGAGCTGTGAAAGGCATCCAAAAGGGAGTGCAAAAGTGCCACAACATGGCTGCTTTCACGGCTTTTTCCTTGGCAAGAAGCCTAACATCAGGCTGATTTACTTTCCCAGGGTTACTGTTAGGCTTAGGCCTAGGGCTAGGATTTTTGAAACTAGGAAGCCCTTAGCTCCAGGCACACTGCAGCTGTTCAAGGCATCCCAAGGGGAGTACAAAAGTGCAACAACATGGCTGCTTTCACAGCTTTTTCCTTGGCACCATCCCTATACCTAGGCTGATTTATCTGCCTAGGGTTAGGGTTAGGGTTCAGCCTAGGGCTTGGATTTCTTTAACCAGGAAGCCCTGAGTTCCAGGCTTACTTCATCTGCCAAAGGCATCCCAAAGGGAGTGCAGAAGTGCCACAACATGGCTGCTTTCACGGCTTTTCCCTTAGGAAGAACCCTAATACCCGGCTGATTTACCTTCCTAGGGTTACTGTTAGGCTTAGGCCTAGGACTTTTAAAACCAGGAAGCCCTGGGCTCCAGGCACACTGCAGCTGCGAAAGGCATCCCAAGGGGAGCGCAAAAGTGACGCAACTTGGCTGCCACCACTGATATTTCCATGAGACCATCCCGAACCATAGGCTGATTTTCCTTCCTAGGGTTAAGGTTTGAGTTACGCCTAGGGTAAGGGTCTATTAACCAGAAAGCCCTGAGTTCCAAGAACACAGCAGCTGCGAAGGACTAGCCAAGAAGAGCGCAAAAGTACCACAACATGCCTGCCTCCACAGCTTTTTCCTTGGGGACATGCCTAATTCCTGGCTGATTTGCCTTTCTCGTCTTAGGGTTGGGGTTCGGCCTAGGGCTAGGATTTTTAAAATCAGGAAGCCCTGAGTTCCAGGCACACTGGAGCTGTGAAAGGCATCCAAAAGGGAGTACAAAAGTGCAACAACATGGCAGCTTTCACAGCTTTTTCCTTGGCACCATCCCTATACCTAGGCTGATTTATCTGCCTAGGGTTAGGGTTAGGGTTCAGCCTAGGGCTTGGATTTCTTTAACCAGGAAGCCCTGAGTTCCACGCTTACATCATCTGCCAAAGGCATCCCAAAACGAGTGCAGAAGTGCCACAACATGGCTGCTTTCACGGCTTTTCCCTTAGGAAGAACCCTAATACCCGGCTGATTTGCCTTCCCAGGGTTACTGTTAGGCTTAGGCCTAGGGCTAGGATTTTTAAAACTAGGAAGCCCTGGGCTCCAGGCACACTGCAGCTGTTCAAGGCATCCCAAGGGGAGTACAAAAGTGCAACAACATGGCAGCTTTCACAGCTTTTTCCTTGGCACCATCCCTATACCTAGGCTGATTTATCTGCCTAGGGTTAGGGTTAGGGTTCAGCCTAGGGCTTGGATTTCTTTAACCAGGAAGCCCTGAGTTCCAGGCTTACTTCATCTGCCAAAGGCATCCCAAAGGGAGTGCAGAAGTGCCACAACATGGCTGCTTTCATGGCTTTTCCCTTAGGAAGAACCCTAATACCCGGCTGATTTACCTTCCTAGGGTTACTGTTAGGCTTAGGCCTAGGACTTTTAAAACCAGGAAGCCCTGGGCTCCAGGCACACTGCAGCTGCGAAAGGCATCCCAAGGGGAGCGCAAAAGTGACGCAACTTGGCTGCCACCACTGATATTTCCATGAGAGCATCCCGAACCATAGGCTGATTTTCCTTCCTAGGGTTAAGGTTTGAGTTACGCCTAGGGTAAGGGTCTATTAACCAGAAAGCCCTGAGTTCCAAGAACACAGCAGCTGCGAAGGACTAGCCAAGAAGAGCGCAAAAGTACCACAACATGCCTGCCTCCACAGCTTTTTCCTTGGGGACATGCCTAATTCCTGGCTGATTTGCCTTTCTCGTCTTAGGGTTGGGGTTCGGCCTAGGGCTAGGATTTTTAAAAGCAGGAAGCCCTGAGTTCCAGGCACACTGGAGCTGTGAAAGGCATCCAAAAGGGAGTGCAAAAGTGCCACAACATGGCTGCTTTCACGCCTTTTTCCTTGGCAAGATGCCTAACACCAGGCTGATTTACTTTCCCAGGGTTACTGTTAGGCTTAGGCCTAGGGCTAGGATTTTTGAAACTAGGAAGCCCTTAGCTCCAGGCACACTGCAGCTGTTCAAGGCATCCCAAGGGGAGTACAAAAGTGCAACAACATGGCAGCTTTCACAGCTTTTTCCTTGGCACCATCCCTATACCTAGGCTGATTTATCTGCCTAGGGTTAGGGTTAGGGTTCAGCCTAGGGCTTGGATTTCTTTAACCAGGAAGCCCTGAGTTCCAGGCTTACTTCATCTGCCAAAGGCATCCCAAAGGGAGTGCAGAAGTGCCACAACATGGCTGCTTTCACGGCTTTTCCCTTAGGAAGAACCCTAATACCCGGCTGATTTACCTTCCTAGGGTTACTGTTAGGCTTAGGCCTAGGACTTTTAAAACCAGGAAGCCCTGGGCTCCAGGCACACTGCAGCTGCGAAAGGCATCCCAAGGGGAGCGCAAAAGTGACGCAACTTGGCTGCCACCACTGATATTTCCATGAGACCATCCCGAACCATAGGCTGATTTTCCTTCCTAGGGTTAAGGTTTGAGTTACGCCTAGGGTAAGGGTCTATTAACCAGAAAGCCCTGAGTTCCAAGAACACAGCAGCTGCGAAGGACTAGCCAAGAAGAGCGCAAAAGTACCACAACATGCCTGCCTCCACAGCTTTTTCCTTGGGGACATGCCTAATTCCTGGCTGATTTGCCTTTCTCGTCTTAGGGTTGGGGTTCGGCCTAGGGCTAGGATTTTTAAAATCAGGAAGCCCTGAGTTCCAGGCACACTGGAGCTGTGAAAGGCATCCAAAAGGGAGTACAAAAGTGCAACAACATGGCAGCTTTCACAGCTTTTTCCTTGGCACCATCCCTATACCTAGGCTGATTTATCTGCCTAGGGTTAGGGTTAGGGTTCAGCCTAGGGCTTGGATTTCTTTAACCAGGAAGCCCTGAGTTCCACGCTTACATCATCTGCCAAAGGCATCCCAAAACGAGTGCAGAAGTGCCACAACATGGCTGCTTTCACGGCTTTTCCCTTAGGAAGAACCCTAATACCCGGCTGATTTGCCTTCCCAGGGTTACTGTTAGGCTTAGGCCTAGGGCTAGGATTTTTAAAACTAGGAAGCCCTGGGCTCCAGGCACACTGCAGCTGTTCAAGGCATCCCAAGGGGAGTACAAAAGTGCAACAACATGGCAGCTTTCACAGCTTTTTCCTTGGCACCATCCCTATACCTAGGCTGATTTATCTGCCTAGGGTTAGGGTTAGGGTTCAGCCTAGGGCTTGGATTTCTTTAACCAGGAAGCCCTGAGTTCCAGGCTTACTTCATCTGCCAAAGGCATCCCAAAGGGAGTGCAGAAGTGCCACAACATGGCTGCTTTCATGGCTTTTCCCTTAGGAAGAACCCTAATACCCGGCTGATTTACCTTCCTAGGGTTACTGTTAGGCTTAGGCCTAGGACTTTTAAAACCAGGAAGCCCTGGGCTCCAGGCACACTGCAGCTGCGAAAGGCATCCCAAGGGGAGCGCAAAAGTGACGCAACTTGGCTGCCACCACTGATATTTCCATGAGAGCATCCCGAACCATAGGCTGATTTTCCTTCCTAGGGTTAAGGTTTGAGTTACGCCTAGGGTAAGGGTCTATTAACCAGAAAGCCCTGAGTTCCAAGAACACAGCAGCTGCGAAGGACTAGCCAAGAAGAGCGCAAAAGTACCACAACATGCCTGCCTCCACAGCTTTTTCCTTGGGGACATGCCTAATTCCTGGCTGATTTGCCTTTCTCGTCTTAGGGTTGGGGTTCGGCCTAGGGCTAGGATTTTTAAAAGCAGGAAGCCCTGAGTTCCAGGCACACTGGAGCTGTGAAAGGCATCCAAAAGGGAGTGCAAAAGTGCCACAACATGGCTGCTTTCACGCCTTTTTCCTTGGCAAGATGCCTAACACCAGGCTGATTTACTTTCCCAGGGTTACTGTTAGGCTTAGGCCTAGGGCTAGGATTTTTGAAACTAGGAAGCCCTTAGCTCCAGGCACACTGCAGCTGTTCAAGGCATCCCAAGGGGAGTACAAAAGTGCAACAACATGGCAGCTTTCACAGCTTTTTCCTTGGCACCATCCCTATACCTAGGCTGATTTATCTGCCTAGGGTTAGGGTTAGGGTTCAGCCTAGGGCTTGGATTTCTTTAACCAGGAAGCCCTGAGTTCCAGGCTTACTTCATCTGCCAAAGGCATCCCAAAGGGAGTGCAGAAGTGCCACAACATGGCTGCTTTCACGGCTTTTCCCTTAGGAAGAACCCTAATACCCGGCTGATTTACCTTCCTAGGGTTACTGTTAGGCTTAGGCCTAGGACTTTTAAAACCAGGAAGCCCTGGGCTCCAGGCACACTGCAGCTGCAAAAGGCATCCCAAGGGGAGCGCAAAAGTGACGCAACTTGGCTGCCACCACTGATATTTCCATGAGACCATCCCGAACCATAGGCTGATTTTCCTTCCTAGGGTTAAGGTTTGAGTTACGCCTAGGGTAAGGGTCTATTAACCAGAAAGCCCTGAGTTCCAAGAACACAGCAGCTGCGAAGGACTAGCCAAGAAGAGCGCAAAAGTACCACAACATGCCTGCCTCCACAGCTTTTTCCTTGGGGACATGCCTAATTCCTGGCTGATTTGCCTTTCTCGTCTTAGGGTTGGGGTTCGGCCTAGGGCTAGGATTTTTAAAATCAGGAAGCCCTGAGTTCCAGGCACACTGGAGCTGTGAAAGGCATCCAAAAGGGAGTACAAAAGTGCAACAACATGGCAGCTTTCACAGCTTTTTCCTTGGCACCATCCCTATACCTAGGCGGATTTATCTGCCTAGGGTTAGGGTTAGGGTTCAGCCTAGGGCTTGGATTTCTTTAACCAGGAAGCCCTGAGTTCCACGCTTACTTCATCTGCCAAAGGCATCCCAAAACGAGTGCAGAAGTGCCACAACATGGCTGCTTTCACGGCTTTTCCCTTAGGAAGAACCCTAATACCCGGCTGATTTGCCTTCCCAGGGTTACTGTTAGGCTTAGGCCTAGGGCTAGGATTTTTAAAACTAGGAAGCCCTTAGCTCCAGGCACACTGCAGCTGTTCAAGGCATCCCAAGGGGAGTACAAAAGTGCAACAACATGGCAGCTTTCACAGCTTTTTCCTTGGCACCATCCCTATACCTAGGCTGATTTATCTGCCTAGGGTTAGGGTTAGGGTTCAGCCTAGGGCTTGGATTTCTTTAACCAGGAAGCCCTGAGTTCCAGGCTTACTTCATCTGCCAAAGGCATCCCAAAGGGAGTGCAGAAGTGCCACAACATGGCTGCTTTCACGGCTTTTTCCTTAGGAAGAACCCTAATACCCGGCTGATTTACCTTCCTAGGGTTACTGTTAGGCTTAGGCCTAGGACTTTTAAAACCAGGAAGCCCTGGGCTCCAGGCACACTGCAGCTGCGAAAGGCATCCCAAGGGGAGCGCAAAAGTGACGCAACTTGGCTGCCACCACTGATATTTCCATGAGACCATCCCGAACCATAGGCTGATTTTCCTTCCTAGGGTTAAGGTTTGAGTTACGCCTAGGGTAAGGGTCTATTAACCAGAAAGCCCTGAGTTCCAAGAACACAGCAGCTGCGAAGGACTAGCCAAGAAGAGCGCAAAAGTACCACAACATGCCTGCCTCCACAGCTTTTTCCTTGGGGACATGCCTAATTCCTGGCTGATTTGCCTTTCTCGTCTTAGGGTTGGGGTTCGGCCTAGGGCTAGGATTTTTAAAATCAGGAATCCCTGAGTTCCAGGCACACTGGAGCTGTGAAAGGCATCCAAAAGGGAGTGCAAAAGTGCCACAACATGGCTGCTTTCACGGCTTTTTCCTTGGCAAGAAGCCTAACATCAGGCTGATTTACTTTCCCAGGGTTACTGTTAGGCTTAGGCCTAGGGCTAGGATTTTTGAAACTAGGAAGCCCTTAGCTCCAGGCACACTGCAGCTGTTCAAGGCATCCCAAGGGGAGTACAAAAGTGCAACAACATGGCAGCTTTCACAGCTTTTTCCTTGGCACCATCCCTATACCTAGGCTGATTTATCTGCCTAGGGTTAGGGTTAGGGTTCAGCCTAGGGCTTGGATTTCTTTAACCAGGAAGCCCTGAGTTCCAGGCTTACTTCATCTGCCAAAGGCATCCCAAAGGGAGTGCAGAAGTGCCACAACATGGCTGCTTTCACGGCTTTTCCCTTAGGAAGAACCCTAATACCCGGCTGATTTACCTTCCTAGGGTTACTGTTAGGCTTAGGCCTAGGACTTTTAAAACCAGGAAGCCCTGGGCTCCAGGCACACTGCAGCTGCAAAAGGCATCCCAAGGGGAGCGCAAAAGTGACGCAACTTGGCTGCCGCCACTGATATTTCCATGAGACCATCCCGAACCATAGGCTGATTTTCCTTCCTAGGGTTAAGGTTTGAGTTACGCCTAGGGTAAGGGTCTATTAACCAGAAAGCCCTGAGTTCCAAGAACACAGCAGCTGCGAAGGACTAGCCAAGAAGAGCGCAAAAGTACCACAACATGCCTGCCTCCACAGCTTTTTCCTTGGGGACATGCCTAATTCCTGGCTGATTTGCCTTTCTCGTCTTAGGGTTGGGGTTCGGCCTAGGGCTAGGATTTTTAAAATCAGGAAGCCCTGAGTTCCAGGCACACTGGAGCTGTGAAAGGCATCCAAAAGGGAGTACAAAAGTGCAACAACATGGCAGCTTTCACAGCTTTTTCCTTGGCACCATCCCTATACCTAGGCTGATTTATCTGCCTAGGGTTAGGGTTAGGGTTCAGCCTAGGGCTTGGATTTCTTTAACCAGGAAGCCCTGAGTTCCACGCTTACATCATCTGCCAAAGGCATCCCAAAACGAGTGCAGAAGTGCCACAACATGGCTGCTTTCACGGCTTTTCCCTTAGGAAGAACCCTAATACCCGGCTGATTTGCCTTCCCAGGGTTACTGTTAGGCTTAGGCCTAGGGCTAGGATTTTTAAAACTAGGAAGCCCTGGGCTCCAGGCACACTGCAGCTGTTCAAGGCATCCCAAGGGGAGTACAAAAGTGCAACAACATGGCAGCTTTCACAGCTTTTTCCTTGGCACCATCCCTATACCTAGGCTGATTTATCTGCCTAGGGTTAGGGTTAGGGTTCAGCCTAGGGCTTGGATTTCTTTAACCAGGAAGCCCTGAGTTCCAGGCTTACTTCATCTGCCAAAGGCATCCCAAAGGGAGTGCAGAAGTGCCACAACATGGCTGCTTTCATGGCTTTTCCCTTAGGAAGAACCCTAATACCCGGCTGATTTACCTTCCTAGGGTTACTGTTAGGCTTAGGCCTAGGACTTTTAAAACCAGGAAGCCCTGGGCTCCAGGCACACTGCAGCTGCGAAAGGCATCCCAAGGGGAGCGCAAAAGTGACGCAACTTGGCTGCCACCACTGATATTTCCATGAGAGCATCCCGAACCATAGGCTGATTTTCCTTCCTAGGGTTAAGGTTTGAGTTACGCCTAGGGTAAGGGTCTATTAACCAGAAAGCCCTGAGTTCCAAGAACACAGCAGCTGCGAAGGACTAGCCAAGAAGAGCGCAAAAGTACCACAACATGCCTGCCTCCACAGCTTTTTCCTTGGGGACATGCCTAATTCCTGGCTGATTTGCCTTTCTCGTCTTAGGGTTGCGGTTCGGCCTAGGGCTAGGATTTTTAAAATCAGGAAGCCCTGAGTTCTAGGCACACTGGAGCTGTGAAAGGCATCCAAAAGGGAGTGCAAAAGTGCCACAACATGGCTGCTTTCACGGCTTTTTCCTCGGCAAGAAACCTAACACCAGGCTGATTTCCCTTCCCAGGGTTACTGTTAGGCTTAGGCCTAGGGCTAGGATTTTTAAAACTAGGAAGCCCTGGGCTCCAGGCACGCTGCAGCTGTTCAAGGCATCCCAAGGGGAGTACAAAAGTGCAACAACATGGCAGCTTTCACAGCTTTTTCCTTGGCACCATCCCTATACCTAGGCTGATTTATCTGCCTAGGGTTAGGGTTAGGGTTCAGCCTAGGGCTTGGATTTCTTTAACCAGGAAGCCCTGAGTTCCAGGCTTACTTCATCTGCCAAAGGCATCCCAAAGGGAGTGCAGAAGTGCCACAACATGGCTGCTTTCACGGCTTTTCCCTTAGGAAGAACCCTAATACCCGGCTGATTTACCTTCCTAGGGTTACTGTTAGGCTTAGGCCTAGGACTTTTAAAACCAGGAAGCCCTGGGCTCCAGGCACACTGCAGCTGCAAAAGGCATCCCAAGGGGAGCGCAAAAGTGACGCAACTTGGCTGCCGCCACTGATATTTCCATGAGACCATCCCGAACCATAGGCTGATTTTCCTTCCTAGGGTTAAGGTTTGAGTTACGCCTAGGGTAAGGGTTCTATTAACCAGAAAGCCCTGAGTTCCAAGAACACAGCAGCTGCGAAGGACTAGCCAAGAAGAGCGCAAAAGTACCACAACATGCCTGCCTCCACAGCTTTTTCCTTGGGGACATGCCTAATTCCTGGCTGATTTGCCTTTCTCGTCTTAGGGTTGGGGTTCGGCCTAGGGCTAGGATTTTTAAAAGCAGGAAGCCCTGAGTTCCAGGCACACTGGAGCTGTGAAAGGCATCCAAAAGGGAGTGCAAAAGTGCCACAACATGGCTGCTTTCACGGCTTTTTCCTCGGCAAGAAACCTAACACCAGGCTGATTTCCCTTCCCAGGGTTACTGTTAGGCTTAGGCCTAGGGCTAGGATTTTTAAAACTAGGAAGCCCTGGGCTCCAGGCACACTGCAGCTGTTCAAGGCATCCCAAGGGGAGTACAAAAGTGCAACAACATGGCAGCTTTCACAGCTTTTTCCTTGGCACCATCCCTATACCTAGGCTGATTTATCTGCCTAGGGTTAGGGTTAGGGTTCAGCCTAGGGCTTGGATTTCTTTAACCAGGAAGCCCTGAGTTCCAGGCTTACTTCATCTGCCAAAGGCATCCCAAAGGGAGTGCAGAAGTGCCACAACATGGCTGCTTTCACGGCTTTTCCCTTAGGAAGAACCCTAATACCCGGCTGATTTACCTTCCTAGGGTTACTGTTAGGCTTAGGCCTAGGACTTTTAAAACCAGGAAGCCCTGGGCTCCAGGCACACTGCAGCTGCGAAAGGCATCCCAAGGGGAGCGCAAAAGTGACGCAACTTGGCTGCCACCACTGATATTTCCATGAGACCATCCCGAACCATAGGCTGATTTTCCTTCCTAGGGTTAAGGTTTGAGTTACGCCTAGGGTAAGGGTCTATTAACCAGAAAGCCCTGAGTTCCAAGAACACAGCAGCTGCGAAGGACTAGCCAAGAAGAGCGCAAAAGTACCACAACATGCCTGCCTCCACAGCTTTTTCCTTGGGGACATGCCTAATTCCTGGCTGATTTGCCTTTCTCGTCTTAGGGTTGGGGTTCGGCCTAGGGCTAGGATTTTTAAAATCAGGAAGCCCTGAGTTCCAGGCACACTGGAGCTGTGAAAGGCATCCAAAAGGGAGTGCAAAAGTGCCACAACATGGCTGCTTTCACGCCTTTTTCCTTGGCAAGATGCCTAACACCAGGCTGATTTACTTTCCCAGGGTTACTGTTAGGCTTAGGCCTAGGGCTAGGATTTTTGAAACTAGGAAGCCCTTAGCTCCAGGCACACTGCAGCTGTTCAAGGCATCCCAAGGGGAGTACAAAAGTGCAACAACATGGCAGCTTTCACAGCTTTTTCCTTGGCACCATCCCTATACCTAGGCTGATTTATCTGCCTAGGGTTAGGGTTAGGGTTCAGCCTAGGGCTTGGATTTCTTTAACCAGGAAGCCCTGAGTTCCAGGCTTACTTCATCTGCCAAAGGCATCCCAAAGGGAGTGCAGAAGTGCCACAACATGGCTGCTTTCACGGCTTTTCCCTTAGGAAGAACCCTAATACCCGGCTGATTTACCTTCCTAGGGTTACTGTTAGGCTTAGGCCTAGGACTTTTAAAACCAGGAAGCCCTGGGCTCCAGGCACACTGCAGCTGCGAAAGGCATCCCAAGGGGAGCGCAAAAGTGACGCAACTTGGCTGCCACCACTGATATTTCCATGAGACCATCCCGAACCATAGGCTGATTTTCCTTCCTAGGGTTAAGGTTTGAGTTACGCCTAGGGTAAGGGTCTATTAACCAGAAAGCCCTGAGTTCCAAGAACACAGCAGCTGCGAAGGACTAGCCAAGAAGAGCGCAAAAGTACCACAACATGCCTGCCTCCACAGCTTTTTCCTTGGGGACATGCCTAATTCCTGGCTGATTTGCCTTTCTCGTCTTAGGGTTGGGGTTCGGCCTAGGGCTAGGATTTTTAAAATCAGGAAGCCCTGAGTTCCAGGCAACTGGAGCTGTGAAAGGCATCCAAAAGGGAGTACAAAAGTGCAACAACATGGCAGCTTTCACAGCTTTTTCCTTGGCACCATCCCTATACCTAGGCGGATTTATCTGCCTAGGGTTAGGGTTAGGGTTCAGCCTAGGGCTTGGATTTCTTTAACCAGGAAGCCCTGAGTTCCACGCTTACTTCATCTGCCAAAGGCATCCCAAAACGAGTGCAGAAGTGCCACAACATGGCTGCTTTCACGGCTTTTCCCTTAGGAAGAACCCTAATACCCGGCTGATTTGCCTTCCCAGGGTTACTGTTAGGCTTAGGCCTAGGGCTAGGATTTTTAAAACTAGGAAGCCCTGGGCTCCAGGCACACTGCAGCTGTTCAAGGCATCCCAAGGGGAGTACAAAAGTGCAACAACATGGCAGCTTTCACAGCTTTTTCCTTGGCACCATCCCTATACCTAGGCTGATTTATCTGCCTAGGGTTAGGGTTAGGGTTCAGCCTAGGGCTTGGATTTCTTTAACCAGGAAGCCCTGAGTTCCAGGCTTACTTCATCTGCCAAAGGCATCCCAAAGGGAGTGCAGAAGTGCCACAACATGGCTGCTTTCACGGCTTTTCCCTTAGGAAGAACCCTAATACCCGGCTGATTTACCTTCCTAGGGTTACTGTTAGGCTTAGGCCTAGGACTTTTAAAACCAGGAAGCCCTGGGCTCCAGGCACACTGCAGCTGCAAAAGGCATCCCAAGGGGAGCGCAAAAGTGACGCAACTTGGCTGCCACCACTGATATTTCCATGAGACCATCCCGAACCATAGGCTGATTTTCCTTCCTAGGGTTAAGGTTTGAGTTACGCCTAGGGTAAGGGTTCTATTAACCAGAAAGCCCTGAGTTCCAAGAACACAGCAGCTGCGAAGGACTAGCCAAGAAGAGCGCAAAAGTACCACAACATGCCTGCCTCCACAGCTTTTTCCTTGGGGACATGCCTAATTCCTGGCTGATTTGCCTTTCTCGTCTTAGGGTTGGGGTTCGGCCTAGGGCTAGGATTTTTAAAATCAGGAATCCCTGAGTTCCAGGCACACTGGAGCTGTGAAAGGCATCCAAAAGGGAGTGCAAAAGTGCCACAACATGGCTGCTTTCACGGCTTTTTCCTTGGCAAGAAGCCTAACATCAGGCTGATTTACTTTCCCAGGGTTACTGTTAGGCTTAGGCCTAGGGCTAGGATTTTTGAAACTAGGAAGCCCTGGGCTCCAGGCACACTGCAGCTGTTCAAGGCATCCCAAGGGGAGTACAAAAGTGCAACAACATGGCAGCTTTCACAGCTTTTTCCTTGGCACCATCCCTATACCTAGGCTGATTTATCTGCCTAGGGTTAGGGTTAGGGTTCAGCCTAGGGCTTGGATTTCTTTAACCAGGAAGCCCTGAGTTCCAGGCTTACTTCATCTGCCAAAGGCATCCCAAAGGGAGTGCAGAAGTGCCACAACATGGCTGCTTTCACGGCTTTTCCCTTAGGAAGAACCCTAATACCCGGCTGATTTACCTTCCTAGGGTTACTGTTAGGCTTAGGCCTAGGACTTTTAAAACCAGGAAGCCCTGGGCTCCAGGCACACTGCAGCTGCAAAAGGCATCCCAAGGGGAGCGCAAAAGTGACGCAACTTGGCTGCCACCACTGATATTTCCATGAGACCATCCCGAACCATAGGCTGATTTTCCTTCCTAGGGTTAAGGTTTGAGTTACGCCTAGGGTAAGGGTTCTATTAACCAGAAAGCCCTGAGTTCCAAGAACACAGCAGCTGCGAAGGACTAGCCAAGAAGAGCGCAAAAGTACCACAACATGCCTGCCTCCACAGCTTTTTCCTTGGGGACATGCCTAATTCCTGGCTGATTTGCCTTTCTCGTCTTAGGGTTGGGGTTCGGCCTAGGGCTAGGATTTTTAAAATCAGGAAGCCCTGAGTTCCAGGCACACTGGAGCTGTGAAAGGCATCCAAAAGGGAGTGCAAAAGTGCCACAACATGGCTGCTTTCACGGCTTTTTCCTTGGCAAGAAGCCTAACATCAGGCTGATTTACTTTCCCAGGGTTACTGTTAGGCTTAGGCCTAGGGCTAGGATTTTTGAAACTAGGAAGCCCTGGGCTCCAGGCACACTGCAGCTGTTCAAGGCATCCCAAGGGGAGTACAAAAGTGCAACAACATGGCAGCTTTCACAGCTTTTTCCTTGGCACCATCCCTATACCTAGGCTGATTTATCTGCCTAGGGTTAGGGTTAGGGTTCAGCCTAGGGCTTGGATTTCTTTAACCAGGAAGTCCTGAGTTCCAGGCTTACTTCATCTGCCAAAGGCATCCAAAAGGGAGTGCAAAAGTGCCACAACATGGCTGCTTTCACGGCTTTTTCCTTGGCAAGAAGCCTAACATCAGGCTGATTTACTTTCCCAGGGTTACTGTTAGGCTTAGGCCTAGGGCTAGGATTTTTGAAACTAGGAAGCCCTTAGCTCCAGGCACACTTCTGCTGTTCAAGGCATCCCAAGGGGAGTACAAAAGTGCAACAACATGGCAGCTTTCACAGCTTTTTCCTTGGCACCATCCCTATACCTAGGCTGATTTATCTGCCTAGGGTTAGGGTTAGGGTTCAGCCTAGGGCTTGAATTTCTTTAACCAGGAAGCCCTGAGTTCCAGGCTTACTTCATCTGCCAAAGGCATCCCAAAGGGAGTGCAGAAGTGCCACAACATGGCTGCTTTCACGGCTTTTCCCTTAGGAAGAACCCTAATACCCGGCTGATTTACCTTCCTAGGGTTACTGTTAGGCTTAGGCCTAGGACTTTTAAAACCAGGAAGCCCTGGGCTCCAGGCACACTGCAGCTGCAAAAGGCATCCCAAGGGGAGCGCAAAAGTGACGCAACTTGGCTGCCACCACTGATATTTCCATGAGACCATCCCGAACCATAGGCTGATTTTCCTTCCTAGGGTTAAGGTTTGAGTTACGCCTAGGGTAAGGGTTCTATTAACCAGAAAGCCCTGAGTTCCAAGAACACAGCAGCTGCGAAGGACTAGCCAAGAAGAGTGCAAAAGTACCACAACATGCCTGCCTCCACAGCTTTTTCCTTGGGGACATGCCTAATTCCTGGCTGATTTGCCTTTCTCGTCTTAGGGTTGGGGTTCGGCCTAGGGCTAGGATTTTTAAAATCAGGAATCCCTGAGTTCCAGGCACACTGGAGCTGTGAAAGGCATCCAAAAGGGAGTGCAAAAGTGCCACAACATGGCTGCTTTCACGGCTTTTTCCTTGGCAAGAAGCCTAACATCAGGCTGATTTACTTTCCCAGGGTTACTGTTAGGCTTAGGCCTAGGGCTAGGATTTTTGAAACTAGGAAGCCCTGGGCTCCAGGCACACTGCAGCTGTTCAAGGCATCCCAAGGGGAGTACAAAAGTGCAACAACATGGCAGCTTTCACAGCTTTTTCCTTGGCACCATCCCTATACCTAGGCTGATTTATCTGCCTAGGGTTAGGGTTAGGGTTCAGCCTAGGGCTTGGATTTCTTTAACCAGGAAGCCCTGAGTTCCAGGCTTACTTCATCTGCCAAAGGCATCCCAAAGGGAGTGCAGAAGTGCCACAACATGGCTGCTTTCACGGCTTTTCCCTTAGGAAGAACCCTAATACCCGGCTGATTTACCTTCCTAGGGTTACTGTTAGGCTTAGGCCTAGGACTTTTAAAACCAGGAAGCCCTGGGCTCCAGGCACACTGCAGCTGCGAAAGGCATCCCAAGGGGAGCGCAAAAGTGACGCAACTTGGCTGCCACCACTGATATTTCCATGAGACCATCCCGAACCATAGGCTGATTTTCCTTCCTAGGGTTAAGGTTTGAGTTACGCCTAGGGTAAGGGTTCTATTAACCAGAAAGCCCTGAGTTCCAAGAACACAGCAGCTGCGAAGGACTAGCCAAGAAGAGCGCAAAAGTACCACAACATGCCTGCCTCCACAGCTTTTTCCTTGGGGACATGCCTAATTCCTGGCTGATTTGCCTTTCTCGTCTTAGGGTTGGGGTTCGGCCTAGGGCTAGGATTTTAAAAAGCAGGAAGCCCTGAGTTCCAGGCACACTGGAGCTGTGAAAGGCATCCAAAAGGGAGTGCAAAAGTGCCACAACATGGCTGCTTTCACGGCTTTTTCCTTGGCAAGAAGCCTAACATCAGGCTGATTTACTTTCCCAGGGTTACTGTTAGGCTTAGGCCTAGGGCTAGGATTTTTGAAACTAGGAAGCCCTGGGCTCCAGGCACACTGCAGCTGTTCAAGGCATCCCAAGGGGAGTACAAAAGTGCAACAACATGGCAGCTTTCACAGCTTTTTCCTTGGCACCATCCCTATACCTAGGCTGATTTATCTGCCTAGGGTTAGGGTTAGGGTTCAGCCTAGGGCTTGGATTTCTTTAACCAGGAAGCCCTGAGTTCCAGGCTTACTTCATCTGCCAAAGGCATCCCAAAGGGAGTGCAGAAGTGCCACAACATGGCTGCTTTCACGGCTTTTCCCTTAGGAAGAACCCTAATACCCGGCTGATTTACCTTCCTAGGGTTACTGTTAGGCTTAGGCCTAGGACTTTTAAAACCAGGAAGCCCTGGGCTCCAGGCACACTGCAGCTGCAAAAGGCATCCCAAGGGGAGCGCAAAAGTGACGCAACTTGGCTGCCACCACTGATATTTCCATGAGACCATCCCGAACCATAGGCTGATTTTCCTTCCTAGGGTTAAGGTTTGAGTTACGCCTAGGGTAAGGGTTCTATTAACCAGAAAGCCCTGAGTTCCAAGAACACAGCAGCTGCGAAGGACTAGCCAAGAAGAACGCAAAAGTACCACAACATGCCTGCCTCCACAGCTTTTTCCTTGGGGACATGCCTAATTCCTGGCTGATTTGCCTTTCTCGTCTTAGGGTTGGGGTTCGGCCTAGGGCTAGGATTTTAAAAAGCAGGAAGCCCTGAGTTCCAGGCACACTGGAGCTGTGAAAGGCATCCAAAAGGGAGTGCAAAAGTGCCACAACATGGCTGCTTTCACGGCTTTTTCCTTGGCAAGAAGCCTAATATCAGGCTGATTTACTTTCCCAGGGTTACTGTTAGGCTTAGGCCTAGGGCTAGGATTTTTGAAACTAGGAAGCCCTGGGCTCCAGGCACACTGCAGCTGTTCAAGGCATCCCAAGGGGAGTACAAAAGTGCAACAACATGGCAGCTTTCACAGCTTTTTCCTTGGCACCATCCCTATACCTAGGCTGATTTATCTGCCTAGGGTTAGGGTTAGGGTTCAGCCTAGGGCTTGGATTTCTTTAACCAGGAAGCCCTGAGTTCCAGGCTTACTTCATCTGCCAAAGGCATCCCAAAGGGAGTGCAGAAGTGCCACAACATGGCTGCTTTCACGGCTTTTCCCTTAGGAAGAACCCTAATACCCGGCTGATTTACCTTCCTAGGGTTACTGTTAGGCTTAGGCCTAGGACTTTTAAAACCAGGAAGCCCTGGGCTCCAGGCACACTGCAGCTGCAAAAGGCATCCCAAGGGGAGCGCAAAAGTGACGCAACTTGGCTGCCACCACTGATATTTCCATGAGACCATCCCGAACCATAGGCTGATTTTCCTTCCTAGGGTTAAGGTTTGAGTTACGCCTAGGGTAAGGGTTCTATTAACCAGAAAGCCCTGAGTTCCAAGAACACAGCAGCTGCGAAGGACTAGCCAAGAAGAGCGCAAAAGTACCACAACATGCCTGCCTCCACAGCTTTTTCCTTGGGGACATGCCTAATTCCTGGCTGATTTGCCTTTCTCGTCTTAGGGTTGGGGTTCGGCCTAGGGCTAGGATTTTAAAAAGCAGGAAGCCCTGAGTTCCAGGCACACTGGAGCTGTGAAAGGCATCCAAAAGGGAGTGCAAAAGTGCCACAACATGGCTGCTTTCACGGCTTTTTCCTTGGCAAGAAGCCTAACATCAGGCTGATTTACTTTCCCAGGGTTACTGTTAGGCTTAGGCCTAGGGCTAGGATTTTTGAAACTAGGAAGCCCTGGGCTCCAGGCACACTGCAGCTGTTCAAGGCATCCCAAGGGGAGTACAAAAGTGCAACAACATGGCAGCTTTCACAGCTTTTTCCTTGGCACCATCCCTATACCTAGGCTGATTTATCTGCCTAGGGTTAGGGTTAGGGTTCAGCCTAGGGCTTGGATTTCTTTAACCAGGAAGCCCTGAGTTCCAGGCTTACTTCATCTGCCAAAGGCATCCCAAAGGGAGTGCAGAAGTGCCACAACATGGCTGCTTTCACGGCTTTTCCCTTAGGAAGAACCCTAATACCCGGCTGATTTACCTTCCTAGGGTTACTGTTAGGCTTAGGCCTAGGACTTTTAAAACCAGGAAGCCCTGGGCTCCAGGCACACTGCAGCTGCAAAAGGCATCCCAAGGGGAGCGCAAAAGTGACGCAACTTGGCTGCCACCACTGATATTTCCATGAGACCATCCCGAACCATAGGCTGATTTTCCTTCCTAGGGTTAAGGTTTGAGTTACGCCTAGGGTAAGGGTTCTATTAACCAGAAAGCCCTGAGTTCCAAGAACACAGCAGCTGCGAAGGACTAGCCAAGAAGAGCGCAAAAGTACCACAACATGCCTGCCTCCACAGCTTTTTCCTTGGGGACATGCCTAATTCCTGGCTGATTTGCCTTTCTCGTCTTAGGGTTGGGGTTCGGCCTAGGGCTAGGATTTTTAAAAGCAGGAAGCCCTGAGTTCCAGGCACACTGGAGCTGTGAAAGGCATCCAAAAGGGAGTGCAAAAGTGCCACAACATGGCTGCTTTCACGGCTTTTTCCTTGGCAAGAAGCCTAACATCAGGCTGATTTACTTTCCCAGGGTTACTGTTAGGCTTAGGCCTAGGGCTAGGATTTTTGAAACTAGGAAGCCCTGGGCTCCAGGCACACTGCAGCTGTTCAAGGCATCCCAAGGGGAGTACAAAAGTGCAACAACATGGCAGCTTTCACAGCTTTTTCCTTGGCACCATCCCTATACCTAGGCTGATTTATCTGCCTAGGGTTAGGGTTAGGGTTCAGCCTAGGGCTTGGATTTCTTTAACCAGGAAGCCCTGAGTTCCAGGCTTACTTCATCTGCCAAAGGC